>NW_027445973.1:0-128168 GCF_038048845.1 Mixophyes fleayi
TGATTCATGATTCAATTCATGATTCATGATTCAATTCATGATTCATGATTCAATTCATGATTCGATTAATGATTCATGATTCATGTATTGATTCATAATTTATGATTCAATTCATGATTCATGATTTATGATTCAACTCATGATTCATGATTCAAATCATGATTCAATTCATTATTCATGATTCGATTCGTGGCTCAAGATTCAATTCATGATTCATTCATAATTCATGATTCATGATTCAATTCATGATTCATGATTCATGATTCATGATTCAATTCATGATTCATGATTCATGATTCAATTCATGATTTGTGATTCATGATTCAATTCATGATTCTTGATTCGATTCATGATTCATAATATGATTCATGATTCATGATTCAATTCATGATTCATGATTCAATTCATGATTCATGATTCATAATTCAATTCATCATTCATTATTCTATTCATGATTCATGATTCAATTCATGATTCATGATTCGATTCATGATTCAAGATTCATGATTCAATTCATGATTTATGATTCATGATTCAATTCATGATTCATGATTCAATTCATGATTCATGATTCGATTAATGATTCATGATTCAATTTATGATTCATGATTCATGATTCGACTAATGATTCATGATTCAATTCATGATTCATGATTCATGATTCATGATTCAATTCATGATTCATGATTCATTTCATAATTCATGATTCATGATTCATTTCATAATTCATGATTCATGATTCAATTCATGATTCATGATTCAATTAATGATTCATGATTCATGATTCAATTCATGATTCATGATTCGATTAATGATTCATGATTCAATTCATGAATCATGATTCATGTATTGATTCATAATTTATGATTCAATTCATGATTCATGATTCATGATTTATGATTCAATTCATGATTCATGATTCAAATCATGATTCAATTCATTATTCATGATTCGATTCGTGACTCAAGATTCAATTCATGATTCATGATTAATTCATAATTCATGATTCGATTCATGATTCAGGATTCATGATTCATGATTCAATTCATGATTCATGATTCAATTCATGATTCATGATTCAATTCATGATTCAATTCATGATTCATAAATCATGATTCATAAATCATGATTTAATTCATGATTCATAATTCATGTTTCGATTCATTATTCAATTTATGATTCGATTCACGATTCAATTCATGATTCATGATTCATGATTCGATTCATGTTTTATGATTCAATTCATGTTTCATGATTCATGATTCAATTCATGATTCATGAGTCAATTTATGATTCATGATTCGATTCATGTTTTATGATTCAATTCATGATTCGATTCATGTTGTATGATTCATGATTCAATTCATGTTTTATGATTCAATTCATGATCCGATTTATGATTCATGATTCATGACTCAAATCATGATTCATTTCATGATTTAGGATTCGATTCATGATTCATGATTCAATTCATTATTCATTATTCGATTCATGATTCAATTCATGATTCATGATTTATGATTCTACTCATGATTCATGAGTCAATTCATGATTCATGATTCAATTCATGATTCATGATTTAATTCATGATTCATGATTCGATTCATGATTCATGATTTAATTCATGATTCATGATTCATTTCATGGTTCATGATTCATGATTCATGATTCATTTCATGGTTCATGATTCATGATTCAATTTATGATTCATTTCATAATTCATGATTCATGATTCAATTCATGATTCAATTCATGATTCATGATTCAATTCATGGTTCATGATTCATGATTTATGATTCATGATTCATTTCATAATTCATGATTCATGATTCAATTCATGATTCAATTCATGATTCAATTCATGATTCATGATTCGATTCATGATTCTTGATTCGATTCATGATTAATAATATGATTCATGATTTCAATCATGATTCATGATTCAATTCATGATTCAATTCACGATTCATGATTCAAATCATGATTTGTGATTCATGAATCAATTCATGATTCATGATTCAATTCATGATTTATGATTCGATTAATGATTCATGATTCAATTTATGATTCATGATTCATGATTCGACTAATGATTCATGATTCAATTTATGATTCATGATTCATGATTCGACTAATGATTCATGATTCAATTTATGATTCATGATTCATGATTCGACTAATGATTCATGATTCAATTTATGATTCATGATTCAATTCATGATTCATGATTCATAATTCAATTCATGATTCATGATTTAATTCATGATTAATGATTCATTTTATAATTCATGATTCATGATTCATGATTCATGATTCAATTCATGATTCAATTAATGATTCATGATTCATGATTCGATTCATGATTCGATTAATGATTCATGATTCAATTCATGATTCATGATTCATGTATTGATTCATAATTTATGATTCAATTCATGATTCATGATTTATTCATAATTCATGATTCATGATTCATTCATAATTCATGATTCATGATTCAATTCATGCTTCATGATTCATGATTCTATTCATGATTCAATTCATGATTCATGATTCGATTCATGATTCAAGATTCATGATTCAATTCATGTCTTATGATTCATGATTCAATTCATGATTCATGGTTCATGATTCATGATTTAATTCATGATTTATGATTCAATTCATGATTCAATTCATGATTCATGATTCATAATTCATGATTCAATTCATGATTTGTGATTCATGATTCAATTCATGATTCATGATTCAATTCATGATTCATGATTCATGATTCAATTCATGTCTTATGATTCATGATTCAATTCATGATTCATGGTTCATGATTCATGATTTAATTCATGATTTATGATTCAATTCATGATTTATGATTCAATTCATGATTCAATTCATGATTCATGATTCATAATTCATGATTCAATTCATGATTTGTGATTCATGATTCAATTCATGATTCATGATTCAATTCATGATTCATGATTCGATTAATGATTCATGATTCAATTTATGAATTATGATTCATGATTCGACTAATAATTCATGATTCAATTTATGATTCATGATTCATGATTCATGATTCATGATTCAATTCATGATTCATGATTTGATTCATGATTCATGATTCAATTCATGATTCATGATTCATAATTTAATTCATGATTCATTTCATAAATCATGATTCATGATTCATGATTCATGATTCATGATTCAATTAATGATTCATGATTCATGATTCAATTCATGATTCATGATTCATTTCATAAATCATGATTCATGATTCATGATTCATGATTCATGATTCAATTTATGATTCATGATTCATGATTCATGATTCAATTCATGATTCATGATTCGATTAATGATTCAATTCATGATTCATGATTCATGTATTGATTCATAATTTATGATTCAATTCATGATTCATGATTCATGATTTATGATTCAATTCATGATTCATGATTCAAATCATGATTTAATTCATTATTCATGATTCGATTTGTGACTCAAGATTCAATTCATGATTCATGATTCATTCATAATTCATGATTCATGATTCAATTCATGATTCATGATTCAATTCATGATTCATGATTCATGATTCATGATTCAATTCATGATTCATGATTCAATTCATGATTCATGATTCATGATTCAATTCATGATTTGTGATTCATGATTCAATTCATGATTCTTGATTCGATTCATGAATCATAATATGATTCATGATTTATGATTCAATTCATGATTCAATTCATGATTTATGATTCAATTCATCATTCATTATTCTATTCATGATTCATGATTCAATTCATGATTCATGATTTGATTCATGATTCAAGATTCATGATTCAATTCATGATTTATGATTCATGATTCGACTCATGATTCATAATTCAATTCATGATTCATGATTCATGATTCAATTCATGATTCATGATTCGATTAATGATTCATGATTTAATTTATGATTCAATTCATGATTCATGATTCAATTCATGATTTGATTCATGATTCAAGATTCATGATTCAATTCATGATTTATGATTCATGATTCGACTCATGATTCATGATTCAATTTATGATTCAATTTATGATTCATGATTCATGAATCGACTAATGATTCATAATTCATGATTCATGATTCATGATTCATGATTCAATTCATGATTCATGATTCATGTATTGATTCATAATTTATGATTCAATTCATGATTCATGATTCATGATTTGATTCAATTCATGATTCATGATTCATGATTCAATTCATGATTTGTGATTCATGATTCAATTCATGATTCTTGATTCGATTCATGATTCATAATATGATTCATGATTCGAATCATGATTCATGATTTATGATTCATTCATAATTCATGATTTATAATTCAATTCATGATTTGTGATTCATGATTCAATTCATGATTCTTGATTTGATTCATGATTCATAATATGATTCATGATTCAAATCATGATTTGAATCATGATTCATTATTCAATTCATGATTCATGATTCATGATTCAATTCATAATTCATTATTCTATTCATGATTTATGATAAAATTTATGATTCATGATTCAAGATTCATGATTCAATTCATGATTTATGATTTAATTCATGATTCAATTCATGATTCATGATTCATGATTCAATTCATGATTTGTGATTCATGATTCAATCCATGATTCATGATTCATGATTCGACTAATGATTCATGATTCAATTTATGATTCATGATTCATGATTCATGATTCATGATTCAATTCATGATTCATGATTCATGATTTAATTCATGATTCATGATTCATTTCATAAATCATGATTCATGATTCATTTCATAAATCATGATTCATGATTCATTTCATAAATCATGGTTCATGATTCATGATTCAATTCATGATTCATGATTCAATTCATGATTCATGATTCAATTCATGATTCATGATTCATGATTGGACTAATGATTCATGATTCAATTTATGATTCATGATTCATGATTCGACTAATGATTCATGATTCAATTTATGATTCATGATTCATGATTTAATTCATGATTCATGATTCGATTAATGATTCATGATTCAATTCATGATTCATAATTCATGTATTGATTAATAATTTATGATTCAATTCATGATTCATGATTTATGATTCAAATCATGATTCATGATTCAAATCATGATTCAATTCATTATTCATGATTCGATTCGTGACTCAAGATTCAATTCATGATTCATGATTCATGATTCAATTCATGATTCATGATTCATGATTCAATTCATGATTTGTAATTCATGATTCAATTCATGATTCATGATTCGATTAATGATTCATGATTCAATTTATGATTCATGATTCATGATTCGACTAATGATTCATGATTCAATTCATGATTCATGATTCATGATTCATTTCATAATTCATGATTCATGATTCATGATTCAATTCATGATTCATGATTCATGATTCAATTCATGATTCATTATTCTATTCATGATTCATGATTCAATTCATGATTCATGATTCGATTCATGATTCAAGATTCATGATTCAATTCATGACTTATGATTCATGATTCGACTCATGATTCATGATTAAATTCATGATTAAATTCATGATTCATGATTCAATTCATGATTCATGGTACATGATTCATGATTTAATTCATGATTTATGATTCAATTCATGATTCAATTCATGATTCATGATTCATAATTCATGATTCAATTCATGATTTGTGATTCATGATTCAATTCATGATTCATGATTCATGATTCAATTCATGATTCATGATTCGATTAATGATTCATGATTCAATTTATGATTCATGATTCGACTAATGATTCATGATTCAATTCATGATTCATGATTCATGATTCATTTCATAATTCATGATTCATGATTCATGATTCAATTCATGATTCATGATTCATGATTCAATTCATGATTCATGATTCGATTAATGATTCAATTCATGATTCATGATTCATGTATTGATTCATAATTTATGATTCAATTCATGATTTATGATTCATGATTTATGATTCAATTCATGATTCATGATTCAAATCATGATTCAATTCATTATTCATGATTCATGATTCAATTCATGATTCATGATTCAATTCATGATTCATGATTCATGATTCAATTCATGATTCATGATTCATGATTCATGATTAAATTCATGATTCATGATTCAATTCATGATTCATGATTCATGATTCAATTCATGATTCATGATTCATGATTCATGATTAAATTCATGATTCATGATTCATGATTCATTTCATGATTTGTGATTCATGATTCAATTCATGATTTGTGATTCATGATTCATAATATGATTCATGATTCATGATTCAATTCATGATTCAATTCATGATTCATGATTCAAGTCATGATTCAATTCACGATTCATGATTCAATTTATGATTCAATTCATGATTCAATTCATCATTCATTATTCTATTCATGATTCATGATTCAATTCATGATTCATGATTTGATTCATGATTCAAGATTCATGATTCAATTTATGATTTATGATTCATGATTCGACTCATGATACATAATTCAATTCATGATTTATGATTCATGATTCAATTCATGATTCATGGTTCATGATTCAATTCATGATTCATGATTCAATTCATGATTCAATTCATGATTCATGATACAATTCATGATTCATGATTCAATTCATGATTTGTGATTCATGATTCAATTCATGATTCATGATTCATGATTCAATTCATGATTCATGATTCGATTAATGATTCAGGATTCAATTCATGATTCAAATTATAATTCATGATTTGATTCATGATTCAAGATTCATGATTCATAATATGATTCATGATTCAATTCATGATTCAATTCATGATTCATGATTCATGATTCAATTCATGATTCATTATTCTATTCATGATTCATGATTCAATTCATGATTCATGATTCGATTCATGATTCAAGATTCATGATTCAATTCATGACTTATGATTCATGATTCGACTCATGATTCATGATTAAATTCATGAATTATGATTCAATTCATGATTCATGGTTCATGATTCATGATTTAATTCATGATTTATGATTCAATTCATGATTCATAATTCATGATTCAATTCATGATTTGTGATTCATGATTCAATTCATGATTCATGATTCATGATTCGATTAATGATTCATGATTCAATTTATGATTCATGATTCGACTAATGATTCAACTAATGATTCATGATTCAATTCATGATTCATGATTCATGATTCAATTCATGATTCATGATTCAATTCATAATTCATGATTCAATTCATGATTTGTGATTCATGATTCAATTCATGATTCATGATACATGATTCAATTCATGATTCATGATTCGATTAATGATTCATGATTCAATTTATGATTCATGATTCGACTAATGATTCGACTAATGATTCATGATTCAATTTATGATTCATGATTCATGATTCATGATTCAATTCATGATTCACGATTCAATTCATGATTCATGATTCATGATTCATGATTCAATTCATGATTCATGATTTGATTCATGATTCATAATTCAATTCATGATTCATGATTAAATTCATGATTCATGATTAAATTCATGATTCATGATTCATGATTCATGATTCAATTCATGATTCATGATTCATTCATAATTCATGATTCATGATTCAATTCATGATTCATGATTCAATTCATGATTCATGATTCATGATTCGATTCATGATTCATGATTCATGATTCAATTCATGATTCATGATTCATGATTCATGATTCAATTCATGATTCATGATTCATGATTCATGATTCAATTCATGATTCATGATTCATAATTCATGATTCAATTCATGATTCATGATTCATAATTCAATTCATGATTCATGATTCAATTCATGATTCATGATTCAATTCATGATTTGTGATTCATGATTCAATTCATGATTCATGATTCAATTCATGATTCATGATTCATAAATCATGATTCATGATTCGACTAATGATTCATGATTCAATTTATGATTCATGATTCATGATTTGACTAATATTTCATGATTCAATTCATGATTCATGATTCATGATTCATTTCATAATTCATGATTCATGATTCAATTCATGATTCATGATTCGATTAATGATTCAATTCATGATTCATGATTCATGTATTGATTCATAATTTATGATTCAATTCATGATTCATTATTCAAATCATGATTCATGATTCATGATTCAATTCATGATTTGTGATTCATGATTCAATTCATGATTCTTGATTCATAATATGATTCATGATTCAATTCATGATTCATGATTCAAATCATGATTCAATTCATTATTCATGATTCGATTTGTGACTCAAGATTCAATTCATGATTCAATTTGTGACTCAAGATTCAATTCATGATTCATTCATAATTCATTAATCATGATTCAATTCATGATTCATGATTCAATTCATGATTCATGATTCATGATTCAATTCATGATTCAATTCATGATTCATGATTCATGATTCATGATTCGATTCATGATTCAATTCATGATTCATGATTCATGATTCAATTCATGATTCGATTCATGATTCAATTCATGATTCATGATTCAATTCATGATTCATGATTCATGATTCATGATTCAATTTATGATTCATGATTCATTTCATAATTCATGATTCATGATTCAATTCATGATTCAATTCATGAATCATGATTCAATTAATGATTCATGATTCATGATTCAATTTATGATTCATGATTCATGATTCAATTTATGATTCATGATTCATTTCATAATTCATGATTCATGATTCAATTCATGATTCATGATTCAATTCATGATTCATGATTCAATTCATGATTCATGATTCAATTCATGATTCATGATTCGATTCATGATTCATAATTCAATTCATGATTCATGATTCAATTCATGATTCATGATTCATGATTAAATTCATGATTCATGATTCATGATTCATGATTCAATTCATGATTCATGATTCATTCATAATTCATGATTCATGATTCAATTCATGATTCATGATTCAATTCATGATTCATGATTCAATTCATGATTCATGATTCATGATTCAATTCATGATTCATGATTCATGATTCATGATTCAATTCATGATTCATGATTCATGATTCATGATTCAATTCATGATTCATGATTCATAATTCAATTCATGATTCATGATTCAATTCATGATTCATGATTCAATTCATGATTTGTGATTCATGATTTAATTCATGATTCATGATTCAATTAATGATTCATGATTCATGATTCAATTCATGATTCATGATTCATGATTCATAAATCATGATTCATGATTCGACTAATGATTCATGATTCAATTTATGATTCATGATTCATGATTTGACTAATGATTCATGATTCAATTCATGATTCATGATTCATGATTCATTTCATAATTCATGATTCATGATTCAATTCATGATTCATGATTCGATTAATGATTCAATTCATGATTCATGATTCATGTATTGATTCATAATTTATGATTCAATTCATGATTCATGATTCAAATCATGATTCATGATTCATAATTCAATTCATGATTCATGATTCATGATTCAATTCATGATTCATGATTCATGATTCAATTCATGATTTGTGATTCATGATTCAATTCATGATTTTTGATTCATGATTCAATTCATGATTCTTGATTCGATTCATGATTCATAATATGATTCATGATTCATGATTCAATTCATGATTCATGATTCAAATCATGATTCAATTCATTATTCATGATTCGATTTGTGACTCAAGATTCAATTCATGATTCATGATTAAATTTGTGACTCAAGATTCAATTCATGATTCATTCATAATTCATTAATCATGATTCAATTCATGATTCATGATTCAATTCATGATTCATGATTCATGATTCATGATTCAATTCATGATTCAATTCATGATTCATGATTCATGATTCGATTCATGATTCATGATTCAATTCATGATTCATGATTCAATTCATGATTCAATTCATGATTCATGATTCATGATTCAATTCATGATTCTTGATTCGATTCATGATTCATAATATGATTCATGATTTATGATCCAATTCATGATTCAATTCATGAATCATGATTCATGATTCAATTCATCATTCATTATTCTATTCATTATTCATGATTCAATTCATGATTCATGATTTGATTCATGATTCAAGATTCATGATTCAATTCATGATTTATGATTCATGATTCGACTCATGATTCATGATTCAATTCATGATTCATGATTCAATTCATGATTCATGATTCATGATTCAATTCATGATTCATGATTCATTTCATATTCATTTCATGATTCATAATACATGATTTAAATTATGATTCGATTCATGATTCAATTCATGATTCATGATTTAGGATTCAATTCATGATTTATGATTCAATTCATGATTCGATTCGTGATTCAATTCACGATTCATGATTCAATTTATGATTCATGATTCGATTCATGATTCAATTCATTTTCATGATTCAATTCATGATGCATGATTCATGGTTGATGATTCGATTCATGTTTCATGATTCGATTCATGTTTCATGATTCGATTCATGTTTCATGATTCAATTCATGATTCAATTCATGATTTGTGATTCATGATTCAATTCATGATTCGATTCATGATTCATGATTCAATTCATGATTCATTATTCAATTCATGATTCATGGTTCATGATTCGATTCATGTTTCATGATTCATTTCATGATTCATGATTCAATTCATGATCTATGATTTGATTCATGATTTATGATTTAATTTATGATTCATGATTTATGATTCAATTCATGATTTATGATTCGACTCATGATTCACATCATGATTCAAATCATGATTCAAGATTCATGATTCAATTCATGATTCATGGTTCATGATTCATGATTCATGATTCAATTCATGATTTAATTCATGATTCATGATTCATGATTCGATTCATGATTCGATACTTGATTCATGATTCAATTTATGATTCAATTCATAATTTGTGATTTAATTCATGATTCATGATTCATTTTATGATTCATGATTCAATTCATGTTTCATGATTCATGATTCAATTCATAATTCATGATTCGTTTCATGATTCATGATTCAATTTAGGATTCAATTCATGATTCGATACTTGATTCATGATTCAATTTATGATCCAATTCATGATTCAATTCATGATTTGTGATTCATGGTTCTATTTATGATTTATGATTCAATTCATGATTCGATTAATGATTCATGATTCAATTCATGATTCAATTCATGATTCATGATTCGATTCATGATTCAATTCATGATTCATGATTTGATTCATGATTCAATTCATGATTTATGATTTAATTCATGATTTATGATTCATGATTCGACTCATGATTCATGATTCAATTCATAATTCAATTCATGGTTCATGATTCGATTCATGTTTCATGATTCAATTCATGATTCATGATTCAATTCATGTTTCATGATTCATTCATAATTCATGATTCATGATTCAATTCATGATTCATGATTCATTCATAATTCATGATTCATGATTCAATTCATGATTTGTGATTCGTGATTCTATTTATGATTTATGATTCGATTCATCATTCGATTAATGATTCATGATTCGATTCATGATTCGATTCATGATTCATGATTCGATTCATGATTCATGATTCATGATTCGATTCATGATTCATGATTCGATTCATGATTCATGATTCATGAATTAATTCATGATTCATAATTTATGTTTCGATTCATGATTCAGTTCATGATTCAATTCATCATTCATGATTCATGATTAAATTCATGATTCATGATTCATGATTCGATTCATGATTCAATGCATGATTCGTGATTCATGATTAAATTCATGATTTATGATTCATGATTCGATTCATGATTCATAATATGATTCATGATTCGATTCATGATTCATAATATGATTCATGATTTGATTCATGATTCAATTCATGATTCAATTCATGATTCATGATTCAATTAATGATTCGATGCTTGATTCATGATTTAATTTATGATTCAATTCATGATTCAATGCTTGATTCATGATTTAATTTATGATTCAATTCATGATTCAATTCATGATTTGTGATTCATGATTCTATTTATGATTTATGATTCAATTCATCATTTGATTAATGATTCATGATTCAATTCATGATTCGATTCATGATTCATGATTTAATTCATGATTCATAATTTATGTTTCGATTCATGATTCAGTTCATGATTCATAATTTATGTTTCGATTCATGATTCAGTTCATGATTCAATTCATCATTCATGATTCATGATTAAAGTCATGAATTATGATTCATGATTCGATTCATGATTCAATTCATGATTAGTGATTCATGATTCAATTCATGATTCATGATTTGATTCATGATTCAATTCCTGATTCATGATTCACATCATGATTCAAGATACATGATTCAATTCATGATTTATGATTCATGATTCGACTCATGATTCATGATTCAATTCATGATTCGTGATTCATGATTCAATTCATGATTTGTGATTCATGATTCAATTCATGATTCTTGATTCGATTCATGATTCATAATGATTCATGATTCGAATCATGATTCATGATTCAATTCATGATTCAATTCATGATTCATGATTCAATTCATTATTCATTATTCTATTCATGATTCATGATTCAATTCATGATTCATGATTCAATTCATGATTCATGATTCGATTCATGATTCAAGATTCATGATTCAATTCATGATTTATGATTCATGATTTGACTCATGATTCATGATTCAATTCATGATTCATGATTCATGATTCAATTCATGATTTATGATTCATGATTCAATTCATGATTCATGATTCATGATTCGATTCATGATTCTTGATTCATGATTCAATTCATGATTCAATTCAAGATTCAATTCAAGATTCAATTCATGATTCATGATTCATGATTTGTGATTCATGATTCTATTTATGATTCATGATTCGATTCATGATTCATGATTTGATTCATGATTCAATTCCTGATTCATGATTCAATTCCTGATTCATGATTCACATCATGATTCAAGATTCATGATTCAATTCATGATTTATGATTCATGATTCAATTCATGATTCATGATTCATGATTCGATTCATGATTCAATTCATGATTCAATTCAAGATTCAATTCAAGATTCAATTTATGATTCATGATTCATGATTTGTGATTCATGATTCTATTTATGATTCATGATTCGATTCATGATTCATAATATGATTCATGATTTGATTCATGATTCAATTCATGATATGATTCATGATTCGATGCTTGATTCATGATTTAATTTATGATTCAATTCATGATTCAATGCTTGATTCATGATTTAATTTATGATTCAATTCATGATTCAATTCATGATTTGTGATTCATGATTCTATTTATGATTTATGATTCGATTCATCATTCGATTCATGATTCATGATTCGATTCATGATTCGATTCATGATTCCATTCATGATTCATGATTCATGATTCGACTCATGATTCATGATTCGATTCATGATTCATGATTCATGAATTAATTCATGATTCATAATTTATGTTTCGATTCATGATTCAGTTCATGATTCAATTCATGATTCATGATTCATGAATAAATTCATGATTCATGATTCATGATTCGATTCATGATTCAATTCATGATTCGTGATTCATGATTAAATTCATGATTCATGATTCGATTCATGATTCATGATTCGATTCATGATTCAATTCATGATTCGTGATTCATGATTCAATTCATGATTCATGATTCGATTAATGATTCATGATTTGATTCATGATTCAATTCCTGATTCATGATTCACATAATGATTCAAGATGCATGATTCAATTCATGATTTATGATTCATGATTCAATTCATGATTCATGATTCATGATTCGATTCATGATTCTTGATTCATGATTCAATTCAAGATTCAATTCATGATTCATGATTTGTGATTCATGATTCTATTTATGATTCATGATTCGATTCATGATTCATAATAGGATTCATGATTTGATTCATGATTCAATTCATGATTCAATTCATGATTCATGATTCATGATTTGTGATTCATGATTCAATTTATGATTAATGATTCAATTCATGATTCATAATATGATTCATGATTTGATTCATGATTCAATTCATGATTCAATTCATGATTCATGATTCAATTCATGATTCAATGCTTGATTCATGATTTAATTTATGATTCAATTCATGATTCAATTCATGATTTGTGATTCATGATTCTATTTATGATTTATGATTCAATTCATCATTTGATTAAGGATTCATGATTCAATTCATGATTCGATTCATGATTCATGATTCATGATTTAATTCATGATTCATAATTTATGTTTCGATTCATGATTCAGTTCATGATTCATAATTTATGTTTCGATTCATGATTCATTTCATGATTCAATTCATCATTCATGATTCATAATTAAATTCATGAATTATGATTCATGATTCGATTCATGATTCAATTCATGATTAGTGATTCATGATTCAATTCATGATTCATGATTTGATTCATGATTTAATTCCTGATTCATGATTCACATCATGATTCAAGATACATGATTCAATTCATGATTTATGATTCATGATTCGACTCATGATTCATGATTCAATTCATGATTCATGATTCAATTCATGATTTGTGATTCATGATTCTTGATTCGATTCATGATTCATAATGATTCATGATTCGAATCATGATTCATGATTCAATTCATGATTCAATTCATGATTCATGATTCAATTCATTATTCATTATTCTATTCATGATTCATGATTCAATTCATGATTCATGATTCAATTCATGATTCATGATTCGATTCATGATTCAAGATTCATGATTCAATTCATGATTCATGATTTGACTCATGATTCATGATTGAATTCATGATTCATGATTCAATTCATGATTCATGGTTCATGAATCATGATTCAATTCATGATTCATGATTCAATTCATGATTCATGATTCAATTCATGATTCATGATTCAATTCATGATTTGTGATTCATGATTTGTGATTCATGATTCAATTCATGATTCATGGTTCATGATTCATGATTCGATTAAT
This sequence comes from Mixophyes fleayi, assembly GCF_038048845.1. Taxonomy (NCBI): domain Eukaryota; kingdom Metazoa; phylum Chordata; class Amphibia; order Anura; family Limnodynastidae; genus Mixophyes; species Mixophyes fleayi. The sequence goes on from NW_027445973.1 coordinate 15,197, forward strand.
GATTCATGATTCAATTTATGATTCATGATTCATGATTCGACTAATGATTCATGATTCAATTAATGATTCATGATTCATGATTCGACTAATGATTCATGATTCAATTCATGATTCAATTCATGCTTCATGATTCATGATTTAATTCATGATTCATGATTCAATTAATGATTCATGATTCATGATTCAATTAATGATTCATGATTCATGATTCAATTCATGATTCATGATTCGATTAATGATTCATGATTCAATTCATGATTCATGATTCATGTATTGATTCATAATTTATGATTCATTTCATGATTCATGATTTATGATTCAATACATGATTCATGATTCATGATTCAATTCATGATTGAATTCATGATTCATTCATGATTCGATTCATGATTCATGATTCATTTCATGATTCATGATTCATGATTTAATTAATGATTCATGATTTAATTAATGATTCATAATTCATGTTTCGATTCATGATTCAATTTATGATTAGATTCATGAATTACGATTCGATTCATGATTCATGATTCGATTCATGATTCAGGATTCGATTCATGATTCAGGATTCGATTCATGTTTTATGATTCAATTCATGTTCATTGATTCATTTCATGATTCATTTCATGATTCATGATTCATGATTCAATTTATGATTCGATTCATGATTCATGATTCGATTCATGTTTTATGATTCAATTCATGATTCATGATCCGATTTATGATTCATGATTCATGACTCAATTCATGATTCATTTCATGATTTAGGATTCAATTCATAATTCATGATTCGATTCATGATTCATGATTCGATTCATGATTCGATTCATGATTCATGATTTGATTCATGATTCATGATTCATGATTCGATTCATGATTCATGATTCGATTCATGATTCATGATTCGATTCATGATTCGATTCATGATTCATGATTCGATTCATGATTCATGATTCGATTCATGATTCGATTCATGATTCATGATTCGATTCATGATTCGATTCATGATTCATGATTCAATTCATGATTCGATTCATGATTCAATTCATGATTCATGATTCAATTCATAATTCAAGATTCATGATTCAATTCATGATTTTTGAATCATGATTCGACTCATGATTCATGAGTCAATTCATGATTCATGATTCATGATTCAATTTATGATTCATGATTTAATTCATGATTATTGATTCATTTCATAATTCATGATTCATGATTCAATTCATGATTCAATTCATGATTCATGGTTCATGATTCATGATTCAATTCATGATTCAATTCACGATTCATGATTCAAATCATGATTTGTGATTCATGATTCAATTCATGATTCATGATTCAATTCATGATTTATGATTCGATTAATGATTCATGATTTAATTTATGATTCGTGATTCATGATTCGACTAATGATTCATGATACATGATTCATGATACATGATTCATGATTCATAATTCAATTCATGATTCATGATTTAATTCATGATTATTGATTCATTTCATAATTCATGATTCATGATTCATAATTCAATTCATGATTCATGATTCAATTAATGATTCATGATTCATGATTCATGATTCAATTCATGATTCATGATTCGATTAATGATTCATGATTCAATTCATGATTCATGATTCATGTATTGATTCATAATTTATGATTCAATTCATGATTCATGATTTAATTCATGATTATTGATTCATTTCATAATTCATGATTCATGATTAATGATTCAATTCATGATTCATGATTCAATTAATGATTCATGATTCATGATTCATGATTCAATTCATGATTCATGATTCGATTAATGATTCATGATTCAATTCATGATTCATGATTCATGTATTGATTCATAATTTATGATTCAATTCATGATTCATGATTTATTATTCAATTCATGATTCATGATTCAAATCATGATTCAATACATTATTCATCATTCGATTCGTGATTCATGATTCATGATTCATTCATAATTCATGATTCATGATTCAATTCATGATTCATGATTCATGATTCAATTCAGGATTTGTGATTCATGATTCAATTCATGATTCATGATTCATGATTCAATTCATGATTAATGATTTGATTAATGATTCATGATTCAATTTATGATTCATGATTCATGATTCGACTAATGATTCATGATTCAATTCATGATTCATGATTCATGATTTACTTCATGATTCATGATTCAATTAATGATTCATGATTCAATTAATGATTCATGATTCATGATTCAATTCATGATTCATGATTCATTTCATAAATCATGATTCATGATTCGACTAATGATTCATGATTCAATTTATGATTCATGATTCATGATTCGACTAATGATTCATGATTCAATTTATGATTCATGATTCGACTAATGATTCATGATTCAATTCATGATTCATGATTCATTTCATGATTCATGATTGAATTCATGATTCATGATTCATGATTGAATTCATGATTCATGAATCGATTAATGATTCATGATTGAATTCATGATTCATGATTCATGTATTGATTTATAACTTATGATTCAATTCATGATTCATGATTTATGATTCAATTCATGATTCATGATTCAAATCATGATTCATGATTCGGATAATGATTCATGATTGAATTCATGATTCATGTATTGATTCATAATTTATGATTCAATTCATGATTCATGATTCAAATCTTGATTCAATTCATGATTCATGATTCAAATCATGATTCAATTCATGATTCATTCATAATTCATGATTCATGATTCATTTCATGATTCATGATTCAATACATGATTCATGATTCATGATTCAGTTCATGATTTGTGATTCATGATTCAATTCATCATTCATTATTCTATTCATGATTCATGATTCAATTCATGATTCATGATTCAATTCATCATTCATTATTCTATTCATGATTAATGATTCAATTCATGATTCATGATTTGATTCATGATTCAAGATTCATGATTCAATTCATGATTTATGATTCATGATTTGACTCATGATTCATGATTCAATTCATGATTCATGATTCAATTCATGATTCAATTCATGATTCATGATACAATTCATGATTCATGATTCAATTCATGATTTGTGATTCATGATTCAATTCATGATTCAATTCATGATTCATGATTCATGATTCAATTCATGATTCATGATTCGATTAATGATTCATGATTCAATTTATGATTCATGATTCATGATTCGACTAATGATTAATGATTCAATTTATGATTCAATTAATGATTCATGATTCATGATTCAATTCATGATTCATTATTCTATTCATGATTCATGATTCAATTCATGATTCATGATTTGATTCATGATTCAAGATTCATGATTTAATTCATGATTCAATTCATGATTTATGATTCATGATTCGGCTCATGATTCATGATTTAATTCATGATTAATGATTCATGATTCATGATTCAATTCATGATTTATGATTCATGTATTGATTCATAATTTATGATTCAATTCATGATTCATGATTAATGATTTATGATTCAATTCATGATTTGTGATTCATGATTCAATTCATGATTCATGATTCATGATTCAATTCATCATTCATTATTCTATTCATGATTCATGATAAAATTTATGATTCATGATTCGATTCATGATTCAAGATTCATGATTCAATTCATGACTTATAATTCATGATTCATGATTCATGATTCAATTCATGATTCATGATTCGATTAATGATTCATGATTGAATTCATGATTCATGATTCATGTATTGATTTATAATTTATGATTCAATTCATGATTCATGATTTATGATTCAATTCATGATTCATGATTCAAATCATTATTCATGATTCGGATAATGATTCATGATTGAATTCATGATTCATGTATTGATTCATAATTTATGATTCAATTCATGATTCATGATTCATGATTTATGATTCAATTCATGATTCATGATTCAAATCATGATTCAATTCATGATTCATGATTCGATTAATGATTCATGATTGAATTCATGATTCATGATACATGTATTGATTCATAATTTATGATTCAATTCATGATTCATGATTCATTCATAATTCATGATTCATTTCATGATTCATGATTCAATACATGATTCATGATTCATGATTCAATTCATGATTTGTGATTCATGATTCATTTCATCATTCATTATTCTATTCATGATTCATGATTCAATTCATGATTCAATTCATGATTCATGATTCAATTCATCATTCATTATTCTATTCATGATTCATGATTCAATTCATGATTCATGATTTGATTCATGATTCAAGATTCATGATTCAATTCATGATTTATGATTCATGATTAATGATTCAATTCATGATTCAATTCATGATTCATGATACAATTCATGATTCATGATTCGATTTATGATTCAAGATTCATGATTCAATTCATGACTTATGATTCATGATTCGACTCATGATTCATGATTCAATTCATGATTCATGATTCAATTCATGATTCATGGTTCATGATTTATGATTAAATTCATGATTTATGATTCAATTCATGATTCAATTCATGATTCAAGATTCAATTCATGATTCATGATTCGATTAATGATTCATGATTCAATTCATGATTCATGATTCATGTATTGATTCATAATTTATGATTCAATTCATGATTCATGATTTATTATTCAATTCATGATTCATGATTGAAATCATGATTCAATACATTATTCATCATTCGATTCGTGATTCATGATTCATGATTCATTCATAATTCATGATTCATGATTCAATTCATGATTCAATATTTCATGATTCAATTCAGGATTTGTGATTCATGATTCAATTCATGATTCATGATTCATGATTCAATTCATGATTAATGATTTGATTAATGATTCATGATTCAATTTATGATTCATGATTCATGATTCGACTAATGATTCATGATTCAATTTATGATTCATGATTCATGATTCAATTAATGATTCATGATTCATGATTCAATTCATGATTCATGATTCATTTCATAAATCATGATTCGACTAATGATTCATGATTCAATTTATGATTCATGATTCATGATTCGACTAATGATTCATGATTCAATTTATGATTCATGATTCGACTAATGATTCATGATTCAATTCATGATTCATGATTCATTTCATGATTCATGACTGAATTCATGATTCATGATTCATGATTGAATTCATGATTCATGAATCGATTAATGATTCATGATTGAATTCATGATTCATGATTCATGTATTGATTTATAACTTATGATTCAATTCATGATTCATGATTTATGATTCAATTCATGATTCATGATTCAAATCATGATTCATGATTCGGATAATGATTCATGATTGAATTCATGATTCATGTATTGATTCATAATTTATGATTCAATTCATGATTCATGATTCAAATCTTGATTCAATTCATGATTCAAATCATGATTCAATTCATGATTCATGATTCATTCATAATTCATGATTCATGATTCATATTTTATGATTCATGATTCAATACATGATTCATGATTCATGATTCAGTTCATGATTTGTGATTCATGATTCAATTCATCATTCATTATTCTATTCATCGATTCATGATTCAATTCATGATTCATGATTCAATTCATCATTCATTATGTCTATTCATGATTCATGATTCAATTCATGATTCATGATTTGATTCATGATTCAAGATTCATGATTCAATTCATGATTCATGATTCAATTCATGATTCAATTCATGATTCATGATTCATGATTCAATTCATGATTTGTGATTCATGATTCAATTCATGATTCATGATTCATGATTCAATTCATGATTCATGATTCGATTAATGATTCATGATTCAATTTATGATTCATGATTCATGATTTCGACTAATGATTAATGATTCAATTTATGATTCAATTAATGATTCATGATTCATGATTCAATTCATGATTCATTATTCTATTCATGATTCATGATTCAATTCATGATTCATGATTTGATTCATGATTCAAGATTCATGATTTAATTCATGATTCAATTCATGATTTATGATTCATGATTCGGCTCATGATTCATGATTTAATTCATGATTCATGATTCAATTTATGATTCATGATTCATGATTCGACTAATGATTCAAGATTCAATTCATGATTTTATGATTCATGTATTGATTCATAATTTATGATTCAATTCATGATTCAATGATTAATGATTTATGATTCAATTCATGATTCATGATTAATGATTTATGATTCAATTCATGATTTGTGATTCATGATTCAATTCATGATTCATGATTCATGATTCAATTCATCATTCCTTATTCTATTCATGATTCATGATAAAATTTATGATTCATGATTCGATTCAAGATTCATGATTCAATTCATGACTTATGATCATGATTCATGATCGACTCATGATTCATGATTCAATGATTCATGATTCTTCAATTCATGATTCATGATTCGATTAATGATTCATGATTGAATTCATGATTCATGATTCATGTATTGATTTATAATTTATGATTGAATTCATGATTCATGATTTATGATTCAATTCATGATTCATGATTCAAATCATGATTCATGATTCGGATAATGATTCATGATTGAATTCATGATTCATGTATTGATTCATAATTTATGATTCAATTCATGATTCATGATTCAAATCATGATTCAATTCATGATTCATGATTCGATTAATGATTCATGATTGAATTCATGATTCATGATACATGTATTGATTCATAATTTATGATTCAATTCATGATTCATGATTCATTCATAATTCATGATTCATGATTCATTTCATGATTCATGATTCAATACATGATTCATGATTCATGATTCAATTCATGATTTGTGATTCATGATTCATTTCATCATTCATTATTCTATTCATGATTCATGATTCAATTCATGATTCAATTCATCATTCATTATTCTATTCATGATTCATGATTCAATTCATGATTCATGATTTGATTCATGATTCAAGATTCATGATTCAATTCATGATTTATGATTCATGATTCGACTCATGATTCAATTCATGATTCATGATTCATGATTCAATTCATGATTCAATTCATGATTCATGATACAATTCATGATTCATGATTCAATTCATGATTTGTGATTCATGATTCAATTCATGATTCATGATTCATGATTCAATTCATGATTCATGATTCGATTAATGATTTCATGATTCAATTTATGATTCATGATTCCATGATTCGACTAATTAATGATTCAATTTATGATTCAATTAATGATTCATGATTTCATGATTCAATTCATGAATCATTATTCTAATTCATGATTCATGATTCAATTCATGATTCATGATTTGATTCATGATTCAAGATTCATGATTCAATTCATGATTTATGATTCATGATTCGGCTCATGATTTAATTCATGATTCATGATTCAATTTATGATTCATGATTCGACTAATGATTCAAGATTCATGATTCATGATTCAATTCATGATTTGTGATATCATGATTCAATTCATGATTCATGATTCATGATTCAATTCATCATTCATTATTCTATTCATGATTCATGATAAAATTTATGATTCATGATTCAAGATTTATGATTCAATTCATGACTTATGATTCATGATTCGACTCATGATTCATGATTCAATTCATGATTCATGATTCATGATTCAATTCATGATTCATGGTTCATGATTCATGATTCAATTCATGATTTATGATTCAATTCATGATTCAATTCATGATTCATGATTCAATTCATGATTTGTGATTCATGATTCAATTTATGATTCATGATTCATGATTCGACTCATGATTCATGATTCGATTCATGATTCATGATTCATGATTCAATTCATGATTCATGGTTCATGATTCATGATTCAATTCATGATTTATGATTCAATTCATGATTCGAATTCATGATTCATGATTCAAATCATGATTTGTGATTCATGATTCAATTTATGATTCATGATTCATGATTCGACTAATGATTCATGATTCAATTTATGATTCATGATTCATGATTCGACTAATGATTCATGATTCAATTCATGATTCATGATTCATGATTCAATTCATGATTCATGATTCATGTAATTGATTCATAATTTATGATTCAATTCATGATTTATGATTTATGATTAAATTCATGATTCAAATCATGATTCAATTCATTATTCATGATTCGATTCGTGACTCAAGATTCAATTCGTGATTCATGATTAATTCATAATTCATGATTCATGATTCAATTCATGATTCATGATTCATTCATGATTCATGATTCATGATTCGATGATCATGATCGATTCATGATTCGATTCATGATTCATGATTCGATTCATGATTCATGATTCAATTCATGATTCATGATTCATGATTCAATTCATGATTCATGATTCATGATTCAATTCATGATCATTAGTCGAATCATGAATCATGAATTATAAATTGAATCATGAATCATTAGTCGAATCATGAATCATGAATCATGAATTGAATCATGAATCATGAATTATGAATGAATCATAAATCATGAATCATGAATTGAATCATGAATCATGAATTAAATCATAAATCATGAATTGAATCATGAATCATGAATCATGAATTGAATCATGAATCATGAATCATGAATTGAATCATGAATCATGAATTGAATCATGAATCATGAATTAAATCATGAATCATGAATCATGAATCATGAATCGAATCATGAATCATGAATCATGAATGAATCATGAATCATGAATCATGAATCATTAGTCGAATCATGAATCGAATCATGAATTGAATCATGAATCATGAATTATGAAATGAATCATGAATCATGAATTATGAAATGAATCATGAATCATAAATTGAATTATGAAATGAATCATGAATCATAAATTGAATTATAAATCATGAATTGCATCTTGAATCATGAATCGAATAATGAATAGTGAATTGAATCATGAATTGAATCATGAATCATGAATAATGAATTGAATCATGAATTGAATCATGAATCATGAATCATGAATCACGAATCGAATCATGAATCATGAATTGAATCATGAATCATGAATCATGAATCACGAATCGAATCATGAATCATGAATTGAATCATAAAACATGAATTGAATCATAAATTGAATCATGAATCATGAAACATGAATTGAATCATGAATCATGAATCATGAATTGAATCGTGAATCATGAATCGAATCATAAATTGAATCATGAATCGAAACATGAATTATGAATCATGAAATAAATCATGAATCATTAATTAAATCATGATTTATGAATCATGAATTGAATCATGAATCATGAATCATGAATCGAATCATGAATCATGAATCGAATCATGAATCATGAATGAATCATGAATCATGAATTGAATCATGAATTGAATCATGAATCATGAATCATGAATTGAATCTTGAGTCACGAATCGAATCATGAATAATGAATTAAATCATGATTTGAACCATGAATCATTAATTGAATCATAAATCATGAATCATGAATTGAATCATAAATTATGAATCAATACATGAATTGAATCATGAATTGAATCATGAATCATGAATCATGAATCACGAATCGAATCATAAAACATGAATTGAATCATAAATTGAATCATGAATCATGAAACATGAATTGAATCATGAATCATGAATCATGAATTGAATCATGAAACATGAATTGAATCATGAATCATGAAACATGAATTGAATCATGAATCATGAATCATGAATTGAATCATGAAATAAATCATGAATCATAAATTGAATCATGAATCGAAACATGAATTATGAATCATGAAATAAATCATGAATCATTAATTAAATCATGATTTATGAATCATGAATTGAATCATGAATCATGAATCATGAATCATGAATCGAATCATGAATCATGAATCGAATCATGAATCATGAATGAATCATGAATCATGAATTGAATCATGAATCATGAATTAAATCATGAATCATGAATGAATCATGAATCATGAATTGAATCATGAATCATGAATCATGAATTAAATCATGAATCATGAATCATGAATCATGAATTGAATCATGAATCATTAGTCGAATCATGAATCATTAGTCGAATCATGAATCATGAATTGAATCATGAATCGAATCATGAATTGAATCATGAATCATGAATTATGAAATGAATCATGAATCATAAATTGAATCATGAATCATGAATCATGAATTATGAAATGAATCATGAATCATAAATTGAATCATGAATCATGAATTGAATCATGAATCATGAATCATGAATTATGAAATGAATCATGAATTGAATCATGAATCAAATCATGAATCATAAATCATGAATTGCATCTTGAATCATGAATCGAATAATGAATAGTGAATTGAATCATGAATCATGAATTGAATCATGAATCATGAATCATGAATCGAATCATGAATTGAATCATGAATCATGAATCGAATCATGAATCTTAAATCGAATCATGAATCATGAATCATGAATTGAATCCTAAATCTTGAATCATGAATCGAATAATGAATAATGAATTGAATCATGAATTGAATCATGAATCATGAATCATGAATCACGAATCGAATCATGAATCATGAATTGAATCATAAAACATGAATTGAATCATAAATTGAATCATGAATCATGAAACATGAATTGAATCATGAATCATGAATTGAATCATGAAACATGAATTGAATCATGAATCATAAACATGAATTAAATCATGAATCATGAATTGAATCGTGAATCATGAATCGAATCATAAATTGAATCATGAATCGAAACATGAATTATGAATCATGAAATAAATCATGAATCATTAATTAAATAATGATTTATGAATCATGAATTGAATCATGAATCATGAATCATGAATCGAATCATGAATCATGAATCGAATCATGAATCATGAATGAATCATGAATCATGAATTGAATCATGAATCATGAATTATGTATGAATCATGAATCATGAATTGAATCTTGAGTCACGAATCGAATCATGAATAATGAATTGAATCATGATTTGAACCATGAATCATGAATTGAATCATAAATCATGAATCATGAATTGAATCATAATTTATGAATCAATACATGAATTGAATCATGAATCATGAATCACGAATCGAATCATGAATCATGAATTGAATCATAAAACATGAATTGAATCATAAATTGAATCGTGAATCATGAATCATGAATTGAATCATGAAACATGAATTGAATCATGAATCATGAATTGAATCATGAATCATGAATCGAATCATGAATCGAATCATGAATCATAAATGAATCATGAATCATGAATTGAATCATGAATTGAATCATGAATCATGAATTATGAATGAATCATGAATTGAATCATGATTTGAACCATGAATCATGAATTGAATCATAAATCATGAATTGAATCATAAATTATGAATCAATACATGAATTATGAATCATGAATTGAATCATGAATCATGAATTATGAATCATTAATTGAATCATGAATCATGTATTGAATCATGAATCATGAATCATGTATTGAATCATGAATCATGAATTGAATCATGAATCATGAATTGAATCATGAATCATGAATTAAATCATGAATCATGAATTGAATCATGAATCATAAATTTAATCATGAATCATGAATTGAATCATAAATCATGAATCATGAATCATGAATTGAATAATAAATTATGAATCAATACATGAATCATGAATCATGAATTGAGACATGAATCATAATTCATGAATCGAATCATGAATTAAATCATGAATCATGAATCGAATCATGAATCATTAATCATGAATTGAATCATGAATCATGAGTCGAATCATGAATCATAAATCATGAATTGCATCTTGAATCATGAATCGAATAATGAATAATGAATTGAATCATGAATCATGAATTGAATCATGAATCATGAATCATGAATCATGAATCGAATCATGAATTGAATCATGAATCATGAATCATAAATCGAATCATGAATCATGAATCATGAATTGAATCCTAAATCTTGAATCATGAATCGAATAATGAATAATGAATTTAATCATGAATCACGAATCGAATCATGAATCATTAATTGAATCATAAAACATGAATCGAATCATAAATTGAATCATGAATCATAAATCATGAATTGAATCGTGAATCATGAATCGAATCATAAATTGAATCATGAATCAAAACATGAATTATGAATCATGAAATAAATCATGAATCATTAATTAAATCATGATTTATGAATCATGAATTTAATCATGAACCATGAATCATGAATCGAATCATGAATCATGAATCACGAATCGAATCATGAATAATGAATTGAATCATGATTTGAATCATGAATCATGAATTGAATCATAAATCATGAATCATGAATCATGAATTGAATCATAAATTATGAATCAATACATGAATCATGAATTATGAATTGACTCATGAATCATGAATTGACTCATGAATCATGATTTGAATCATGAATCAAGAATCATGAATTGAATCATGAATCATGTGTTGAATCATGAATCATAAATCATGAATTGAATCATGAATCTTGAATAATGAATTGAATCATGAATCATGAATTGAATCATGAATCATGAATCGAATCATGAATCGAATCATGAATCATAAATCGAATCCTAAATCATGAGATGAATCATGATTTGAGTCATGAATCATAAATCAGATCATGAATCATGATTCGATTCAAGATTCATGATACATGATTCAATTCATGATTCATGATTCAATTCATTATTCAATTCATGATTCAAGATTCATGATTCAATTCATGATTTATGATTCATGATTCGACTCATGATTTATGATTAATGATTCGACTCATGATTCATGATTCGACTCATGATTCATGAGTCGATTCATGATTCGACTCATGATTCATGAGTCAATTCATGATTCATGATTCATGATTCAATTCATGATTCATGATTTAATTTATGATTCATGTTTTAATTCATGATTCATGATTCATTCATGATTCATGATTCATGATTCGATTCATGATTCAAGATTTAGGATTCAATTCATGATTCATGATTCATGATTCGATTTATGATTCATGATTCATGATTCGATTCATGATTCATGAATCAATTCATGATTCATGATTCATGATTCAATTCATGATTCATAAATCATGATTTAATTAATGATTCATAATTTAATTCATGATTTATAATTCATGTTTCGATTCATGATTCAATTTATGATTCGATTCATGATTCACGATTCAATTCATGATTCAATTTATGATTCGATTTATGTTTTATGTTTCTAATCATGATTCATGATCTGATTTATGATTCATGACTCAAATCATGATTCATCTCATGATTTAGGATTCAATTCATGATTCATGATTCATGATTCGATTTATGATTCATGATTCGATTCATGATTCATGATTCGATTCATGATTCATGATTCAATTCATTATTCAAGATTCATGATTCAATTCATGATTTATGATTCATGATTCGACACATGATTCATGATTCAATTCATGATTCTTGATTCATGATTCAAATCATGATTCATGAGTCAATTCATGATTCATGAGTCAATTCATGATTCATGATTCATTCATGATTCATGATTCGATTCATGATTCATGATTAAATTCATGATTCATGATTCATGATTTAATTAATGATTCATAATTTATTTCATGATTCATAATTCATGTTTCGATTCATGATTCAATTCATGATTCATAATTTAATTCATGATTCATGATTCATTTCATAATTCATGATTCATGATTCAATTCATGGTTCATGATTCATGATTCAATTTATGATTCATGATTCATTTCATAATTCATGATTCATGATTCAATTCATGATTCAATTCATGATTCATGATTCATGATTCATGATTCGATTCATGATTCATGATTCAATTAATGATTCATGATTCATGATTCATGATTCAATTCATGGTTCATGATTCGATTCATGTTTCATGATTCAATTCATGATTCATGATTCAATTCATGATTCATGATTCATAATTCAATTCATGACTTGTGATTCATGATTCAATTCATGATTCATGATTCGATTCATGATTCATGATTCAATTCATGATTCATGAATCATGATTCAATTTAATTCATGATTCATGATTCGATTAATGATTCATGATTCAATTCATGATTCATGATTCATGATTTTATTCATAATTCATGATTCATGATTTGATTCATAATTCATGATTCAATTCATGATTCATGATTTATGATTCAATTCATGATTCATGATTCAAATCATGATTCAATTCATTATTCATGATTCGATTCGTGACTCAAGATTTAATTCATGATTTATAATTCATTCATAATTCATGATTCATGATTCAATTCATGATTCAATTTATGATTCATGATTCAATTCATGATTCATGATTCATGATTCGATTTATGATTCATGATTCGATTCATGATTCATGATTCAATTCATGATTCAATTCATGATTCATGATTCATTTCATAATTCATGATTCAAGATTCAAATCATGGTTCATGATTCAGGATTCATGATTCAATTCATGATTTATGATTCATTTCATGATTCATTTCATGATTCATGATTCAATTTATGATTCGATTCATGTTTTATGATTCAATTCATGATTCATGATCCGATTTATGATTCATAACTCAAATCATGATTCATCTCATGATATAGGATTCAATTCATGATTCATGATTCATGATTCATGATTCGATTTATGATTCATGATTCATGATTCGATTCATGATTCGATTCATGATTCATGATTCAATTCATGATTTATGATTCTATTCATTATTCGATTCATGATTCAAGATTCATGATTCAATTCATGATTTATGATTCATGATTCGACACATGATTCATGATTTAATTCATGATTCATGATTCAAATCATGATTCATGAGTCAATTCATGATTCATGATTCATTCATCATTCATGATTCATGATTCATGATTCGATTCATGATTCATGATTCATGATTAAATTCATGATTCATGATTCATTTCATGATTCATGATTCATTTCATAATTCATGATTCATGATTCAATTTATGATTCATGATTCATTTCATAATTCATGATTCATGATTCAATTTATGATTCATGATTCATTTCATAATTCATGATTCATGATTCAATTCATGATTCAATTCATGATTCATGATTCAAATTATGATTCATGATTCATGATTCAATTAATGATTCATGATTCATGATTCAATTCATGATTCATGATTCAATTCATGATTCATAATTCAATTCATGATTTGTGATTCATGATTCAATTCATGATTCATGAATCATGATTAAATTCAATTCATGATTCGTGATTCGATTCATGATTCATGATTCAATTAATGATTCATGATTTGATTCATGATTCAATTCATGATTCATTAATCATGATTCAATTTAATTCATGATTCATGATTCGATTAATGATTCATGATTCAATTCATGATTCATGATTCATGATTTGATTCATAATTCATGATTCAAGATTTATGATTTGATTCATAATTCATGATTCAATTCATGATTCAATTCATTATTCATGATTCGATTCGTGATTCAAGATTCATGATTCAATTCATGATTTATGATTCATGATTCGACTCATATTTAATGCTTCAATTCATGATTCATGATTCATTCATAATTCATGATTCATGATTCAATTCATGATTCATGATTCATTCATAATTCATGATTCATGATTCAATTCATGATTCATGATTCATTCATGACTCATGATTCATGATTCAATTCATGATTCGATTCATGACTCATGATTCAATTCATGACTCATGATTCATGATTCAATTCATGATTCATGATTTAATTCATGATTCATAATTCATGTTTTGATTCATGATTCAGTTCATGATTCAATTCATGATTCATGATTCGATTCATGAATTATGATTCAATTCATGATTCATGATTCAATTCATGATTCATAATTTAATTCATGTTTAATGATTCAATTCATGATTCATGATTCAATTCATGATTCATGATTCATTTCATGATTCATTATTCATGATTTATGATTCAATTCATGATTCATGGACCAATTCATGATTCATGTCTCAATTCATGTTTTATGATTGAAATCATGATTCATGATTCATGATTCGATTCATGATTCATGTCTCAATTCATGTTTTATGATTCAATTCATGATTCATGATCCGATTTAGGATTCATGATTCATGATTCGATTCATGATTTATTATTCGATTCATGATTCAAGATTCATGATTCGATTCTTGATTCATTATTCGATTCATGATTCATGATTCAATTCATGATTCAATTCATTATTCAATTCATTATTTAGGATTCAATTCATGATTCGATTCATGATTCATGATTCAATTCATGATTCATGATTCAATTTATGATTCATGATTCGACTCATGATTCATGATTCGATTCATGATTCAAGATTCATGATTCGATTCTTGATTCATGATTCGATTCATGATTCATGATTCGATTCATGATTCATGAATCATGATTCGATTCATGATTCATGAATCATGATTCGATTCATGATTCATGAATCATGATTCGATTCATGATTCATGAATCATGATTCGATTAATAATTCATGATTCATGATTTGATTCATGATTCATGGTACATGATTCGATTCATGTTTCATGATTCGATTCATGTTTCATGATTCATTTCATGATTCATGATTTAATTCATGATTTATGATTTGATTCATGATTCATGATTCAATTCATGATTCATTATTTAATTCATGATTCATGATTCGATTCATGATTCATGATTCATGATTCATGATTTATGATTCAATTCATGATTCATGATTCATGATTGAATTCATGATTCAATACATAATTCATGATTAAATTCATGATTCATGATTCATTTCATGATTCAATTCATGATTCATGTTTCATGATTGAATTCATGTTTCATGATTCATGATTCATTTCATGATTTAGGATTCAATTCATGATTCATGATTAAATTCATGATTCATGATTCATGATTCGATTCATGATTCGATTCTTGATTCAATTCATGATTCATGATTCGATTTATGATTCATGATTCGATTCATGATTCAATTCATGATTCATGTTTCATGATTGAATTCATGTTTCATGATTCATGATTCATTTCATGATTTAGGATTCAATTCATGATTCATGATTCATGTATTGATTCATAATTCATGATTCATTTCATGGTTCATGATTCGATTCATGTTTCATGATTCATGATTCAATTCATGATTTATGATTTGATTTATGATTTATGATTTAATTCATGATTCATGATTCATGATTCATTTCATGATTCATGATTCGACTCATGATTCATGATTCATGATTTAATTCATGATTCATTTCATGGTTCATGATTCGATTCATGTTTCATGATTCATTTCATGATTCATGATTCAATTCATGATTTATGATTTGATTCATGATTTATGATTTAATTCATGATTCATGATTCATGATTCATTTCATGATTCATGATTCATGATTCATTTCATGATTCATGATTCATGATTCATTTCATGATTCATGATTCGACTCATGATTCATGTTTCAATTCATGATTCATGATTCATAATTCATGATTCAATTCATGATTTGTGATTCATAATTCAATTCATGATTCATGATTCAATTCATGGTTCATGATTCATAATTCATGATTCAATTCATGATTTGTGATTCATAATTCAATTCATGATTCATGATTCAATTTATGATTTAATTCATGATTCAATTCATGATTTGTGATTCATGATTCTATTTATGATTTATGATTCAATTTATGATTCGATTCATGATTAATGATTCGATTCATGATTCATGATCCATGATTCAATTCATGATTCATGATTCGATTCATGATTCATGATTCAATTCATGATTTATGATTTGATTCATGATTTATGATTCAATTCATGATTCATGATTCATGATTCAAATCATGATTTATGATTCGACTCATGATTCACATCATGATTCAAATCATGATTTAAGATTCATGATTCAATTCATGGTTCATGATTCAATTCATGATTCATGATTCATTATTCAAAGCATGATTTGTGATTCATAATTCAATTCATGATTCATGATTCAATTCATGATTCATGATTCATGATTCGATACTTGATTCAATTCATGATTTGTGATTTAATTCATGATTTATGATTTAATTTATGATTCATGATTCATGATTCGACTAATGATTCATGGATCAATTCATGATTCATGATTCGACTAATGATTCATGATTCAATTCATGATTCATGATTCATGATTTAATTCATGATTCATTTCATAATTCATGATTCATGATTCATGATTCAATTCATGATTCATGATTCAATTAATGATTCATGATTCATGATTCAATTTATGATTCATGATTCGATTAATGATTCATGATTCAATTCATGATTCAATTCATGATTCATGATTCATGTATTGATTCATAATTTATGATTCAATTCATGATTCATGACTTATGATTCATGATTCGACTCATGATTCATGATTCAATTCATGATTCATGGTTCATCATTCATGATTCGATTCGTGATTCAATTCATTATTCATGATTCGATTCGTGATTCAATTCATGATTCATGATTCGATTCGTGATTCAATTCATGATTCATGATTCATGATTCATTCATGATTCATGATTCGATTCATGATTCAATTCATGATTCATGATTCATTCATGATTCATGATTCATTCATGATTCATGATTCGATTCATGATTCATTCATGATTCGATTCATGATTCATGATTCAATTCATGATTCATAAATCATGATTTAATTCATGATTCATGATTTGATTCATGATTTAATTCATAATTAATAATTCATGTTTCGATTCATGATTCAATTTGATTCGATTCATGATTCACGATTCAATTCATGATTCACGATTCAATTCATGATTCATGATTCATGATTCAATTAATGATTCATGGTTCATGATTCGATTCATGTTTCATGATTCAATTCATGATTCATAATTCAATTCATGATTCATGATTCATAATTCAATTCATGATTTGTGATTCATGATTCATGATTCGACTCATGATTCATGATTCAATTCATGATTCATGGTTCATCATTCATGATTCGATTCGTGATTCAATTCATTATTCATGATTCGATTCGTGATTCAATTCATGATTCATGATTCATGATTCATTCATGATTCATGATTCGATTCATGATTCAATTCATGATTCATGATTCATTCATGATTCATTCATGATTCATGATTCGATTCATGATTCATTCATGATTCGATTCATGATTCATGATTCAATTCATGATTCATAAATCATGATTTAATTCATGATTCATGATTTGATTCATGATTTAATTCATAATTAATAATTCATGTTTCGATTCATGATTCAATTTGATTCGATTCATGATTCACGATTCAATTCATGATTCACGATTCAATTCATGATTCATGATTCATGATTCAATTAATGATTCATGGTTCATGATTCGATTCATGTTTCATGATTTAATTCATGTTTCATGATTCAATTCATGATTCATAATTCAATTCATGATTCATGATTCATAATTCAATTCATGATTTGTGATTCATGATTCAATTCATGATTCATGAATCATGATTAAATTCAATTCATGATTCATGATTCGATTTATGATTCATGATTCATCATTCAATTCATGATTCATGAATCATGATTCAATTCATGATTCATGAATCATGATTTGATTCATGATTCATGATTCAATTCAATTCATTATTCATGATTCGATTCGTGATTCAAGATTCATGATTCAATTCATGATTTATGATTCATGATTCGACTCTTATTTAATGCTTCAATTCATGATTCATGATTCATTCATAATTCATGATTCATGATTCAATTCATGATTCATTCAAAATTCATGATTCATGATTCAATTCATGATTCATGATTCATTCATGACTCATGATTCAATTCATGATTCGATTCATGATTCAATTCATGATTCGATTCATGATTCATGATTCATGATTCGATTCATGATTCATGATTCGATTCATGATTCAAGATTCATGATTCAATTCATGATTTATGATTCATGATTCGACTCATGATTCATGATTCAATTCATGGTTCATCATTCATGATTCAATTCATGATTCATGATTCAATTCATGATTCATGATTCGATTAATGATTCATGATTCAATTCATGATTCGACTAATGATTCATGATTCAATTCATGATTCATGATTCATGATTCGACTAATGATTCATGATTCAATTTATGATTCATGATTAATGATTCGACTAATGATTCATGATTCGATTCATGATTCAATTCACGATTCATGATTCATGATTTAATTCATGATTCATGATTTAATTCATGATTCATGATTCATTTCATAATTCATGATTCATGATTCGACTAATGATTCATGATTCAATTTATGATTCATGATTAATGATTCGACTAATGATTCATGATTCGATTCATGATTCAATTCACGATTCATGATTCATGATTTAATTCATGATTCATGATTTAATTCATGATTCATGATTCATTTCATAATTCATGATTCATGATTCATGATTCAATTCATAATTCATGATTCATGATTCAATTCATGATTCATGATTCAATTCATGATTCATGATTCGATTAATGATTCTTGATTCAATTCATGATTCATGATTCATGTATTGATTCATAATTTATGATTTAATTCATGATTCATGATTGAAATCAAGATTCAATTCATGATTCATGATTCATTCATAATTCATGATTCATGATTCATGATTCAATTCATGATTCATGATTCGATTCATGATTCATAATTTAATTCATGATTCATGATTCATTTCATAATTCATGATTCATGATTCAATTTATGATTCATTTCATAATTCATGATTCATGATTCAATTCATGATTCATGATTCATGATTCGATTCATGATTCGATTCATGATTCGATTCATGATTCGATTCATGATTCAATTAATGATTCATGATTCATGATTCATGATTCAATTCATGGTTCATGATTCGATTCATGTTTCATGATTCAATTCATGTTTCATGATTCAATTCATGATTCATAATTCAATTTATGATTCATAATTCAATTCATGATTTGTGATTCATGATTCAATTCATGATTCATGAATCATGATTAAATTCAATTCATGATTCATGATTCGATTTATGATTCATGATTTATCATTCAATTCATGATTCATGAATCATGATTCAATTCATGATTCATGAATCATGATTTGATTCATGAATCATGATTTGATTCATGATTCAATTCATGATTCAATTCATTATTCTTGATTCGATTCGTGATTCAAGATTCATGATTCAATTCATGATTTATGATTCATGATTCGACTCTTATTTAATGCTTCAATTCATGATTCATGATTCATTCATGATTCATGATTCAATTCATGATTCATTCATAATTCATGATTCATGATTCAATTCATGATTCATGATTCATTCATGACTCATGATTCAATTCATGATTCAATTCATGATTCATGATTTAATTCATGATTCATAATTGATGTTTCGATTCATGATTCAGTTCATGATTCAATTCATGATTCATGATTCATGATTCGATTCATGAATTATGATTCAATTCATGATTCATGATTCAAATCATGATTCATGATTCAATTCATGATTCATGATTCAATTCATGATTCATGAATTCCTGATTCGATTCATGATTCATTTCATGATTTATGATTCAATTCATGTTTTATGATTCAATTCATGATTCATGTCTCAATTCATTATTTATGATTCAATTCATGATTCGATTCATGATTCATGATTCAATTTATGATTCATGATTCAATTTATGATTCATGATTCGATTAATGATTCATGATTCAATTCATGATTCATGATTCAAGATTCATAATTCGATTCTTGATTTTTGATTCATGATTCGATTCATGATTCATGACTCATGATTCGATTCATGATTCATGAATCATGATTCGATTCATGATTCATGATTCAATTCATGATTCATGATTCAATTCATGATTCATGATTCAATTCATGATTCATTATTTAATTCATGATTCATGATTTGATTAATGATTCATGATTCGATTCATGATCATGATTCAATTCATGATTCAATTCATGATTCATGATTTATGATTCAATTCATGATTCATGATTCAATTCAATGATTCAATACATAAGTTCATGATTAAATTCATGATTCATGATTCATTTCATGATTCAATTCATGATTCATGATTCATGATTGAATTCATGTTTCATGATTCGTGATTCAATTCATTATTCATTTCATGATTCATGATTGAATTCATGTTTCATGATTCATGATTCATTTCATATTCATTTCATGATTCATGATACATGATTCAAATTATGATTCGATTCATGATTCAATTCATGATTCATGATTCATGATTCATTTCATGATTTAGGATTCAATTCATGATTCATGATTCAATTCATGATCATGATTCATGATTCGATTCATGATTCAATTCATGATTCATGATTCAACCTTATGATTCATGATTCGATTCATGATTCAATTCATGTTTCATGATTCAATTCATGATTCATGATTCAATTCATGATTCATGGTTCATGATTCGATCATGTTTCATGATTCATTTCATGTTCATGATTCAATTCAATGTTCATGATTCAATTCATGATTCATGATTCAATTCATGATTCATGGTTCATGATTCGATTCATGTTTCATGATTCATTTCATGGTTCATGATTCGATCATGTTTCATGATTCATTTCTTGATTCATCATTCAATTCATGATTTATGATTTGATTCATGATTTATGATTCAATTCATGATTCATGATTCATGATTCATTTCTATGATTCATGATTCGACTCATGATTCATGATTCAATTCATGATTCATGATTCTTGATTCATTTCATGATTCATGATTCGACTCATGATTCATGATTCAATTCATGATTCATGATTCATGATTCCAATTCATGATTTGTGATTCATATTTCAATTCATGATTCATGATTCAATTCATGGTTCATGATTCAATTCATGATTCAATTCATTGATTCAATTCATGATTTGTGATTCATGATTCTATTTATGATTTATGATTCAATTTATGAATTCGATTAATGATTCATGATTCATGATTCATGATTCAATGATTCATGATTCGATTCATGATTCATGATCCATGATTCAATTCATGATTCATGATTCGATTCATGATTCTTGATTCAATTCATGATTCATGGTTCATGATTCGAATCATGTTTCATGATTCGAATCATGTTTCATGATTCGAATCATGTTTCATGATTCGAATCATGTTTCATGATTCGAATCATGATTTATGATTTGATTCATGATTTATGATTCGACTCATGATTCACATCATGATTCAAATCATGATTCAAGATTCATGATTCAATTCATGATTTATGGTTCATGAATTCAATTCATGATCATGATTCATGATTCAATTCGTGATTCATGATTCAATTCATGATTCATGATTCATATTCAATTCATGAATTGTGATTCATAATTCAATTCATGATTCATGATTCAATTCATGAGTCATGATTCATGATTCGATACTTGATTCATCATTCAATTTATGATTCATGATTCATGATTCGACTAATGATTCATGGATCAATTCATGATTCATGATTCGATTAATGATTCATGATTCAATTTATGATTCATGATTCATGATTCGACTAATGATTCATGATTCAATTCATGATTCATGATTCATGATTTAATTCATGATTCATGATTCATTTCATAATTCATGATTCATTCATAATTCATGTTCATTTCATAATTCATGATTCATAATTCAATTCATGATTCTGATTCATGATTCAAGTATTTATTCACAATTTATGATTCAATTCATGATTCAGACTTATGATTCATGATTCGTCTCATGATTCATGATTCAATTCATGATTCATGGTTTCATCATTCATGATTCAATTCATGATTCATGATTCAATTCCATGATTCAATTCATTATTCATGATTCGATTCGTGACTCAAGATTCATTCATGATCATGATTCAGTCATGATTCATGATTCAATTCATGATTCAATTCATGATTCATGATTCATTCATGATTCATGATTCATGATCTGATTCATGATTCGATTCATGATTCATGATTCAATTCATGATTCATAAATCATGATTTAATTCATGATTCATGATTTAATTCATGATTCATGATTTAATTTATGATTCATGATTTAATTCATGATTCATAATTCATGTTTCGATTCATGATTCAATTTATGATTCGATTCATGATTCACGATTCAATTCATGATTCATGGTTCATCATTCATGATTCAATTCATGATTCATGATTCAATTCATGATTCAATTCATTATTTATGATTCGATTCGTGACTCAAGATTCAATTCATGATTCATGATTCATTCAAGATTCATGATTCAATTCATGATTCAATTCATGATTCAATTTCATGATTCATGATTCATTCATGATTCATGATTCATGATCTGATTCATGATTCATGATTCGATTCATGATTCATGATTCAATTCATGATTCATAAATCATGATTTAATTCATGATTCATGATTCAATTCATGATTCATGATTCATTCATGATTCATGATTCATTTTATGATTCATGATTCATGATTCAATTTATGATTCGATTCTTGATTCGATTCATGTTTTATGATTTAATTCATGATTCATGATCCGATTTATGATTCATGATTCATGATTCAATTCCTGATATATGATTCAATTCCTGATTATGATTCATGATTCGACTCATGATTCATGATTCAATTCATGATTCATGATTCAATTCATGATTCATAATATGATTCATGATTTGAATCATGATTCATGATTCAATTCATGATTCAATTCATGATTCATGATTCAATTCATGATTCTTGATTCGATTCATGATTCATAATATGATTCATGATTCGAATTATGATACATGATTCAATTCATGATTTAATTCATGATTCATGATTTAATTCATGGTTCATGATTCATGATTCAATTTATTATTCAATTCATGATTCATGATTCAATTCATGATTTGTGATTCATGATTCAATTCATGATTCATGATTCGATTAAATGATTAATGATTCAATTTATGATTCTTGATTCATGATTCGACTAATGATTCATGATTCAATTATGATTCATGATTCAATTTATGATTCATGATTCAATTCATGATTTGTGATTCATGATTCAATTCATGATTCATGATTCATGATTCAATTCATGATTCATGATTCGATTAATGATACATGATTCAATTCATGATTCATGATTCATGATTCAATTCATGATTCAATACATATTCATGATTAAATTCATGATTCATGATTCATTTCATGATTTAATTCATGATTCATGATTCATGATTGAATTCATGTTTCATGATTCTTGATTCAATCATGATTCATTTCATGATTCATGATTGAATTCATATTTCATGATTCATGTTTCATGATTCATTTCAATTCATTTCATGATTCATGATACATGATTCAAATTATGATTCGATTCATGATTCAATTCATGATTCATGATTCATTTCATGATTTCGGATTCAATTCATGATTCATGATTCAATTCATGATCATGATTCATGATTCGATTCATGATTCAATTCATGATTCATGATTCAACTTATGATTCATGATTCGATTCATGATTCAATTCATGTTCATGATTCAATTCATGATTCATGATTCATGATTCAATTCATGATTCATGGTTCATGATTCGATTCATGTTTCATGATTCGATTCATGTTTCATGATTCATTTCATGGTTCATGATTCGATTCATGTTTCATGATTAATTTCTTGATTCATGATTCAATTCATGATTATGATTTGATTCATGATTTATGATTCAATTCATGTATCATGATTCATGATTCATTTCATGATTCATGATTCGACTCATGATTCATGATTCAATTCATGATTCATGATTCATGATTCAATTCATGATTCATGATTCATGATTCAATTCATGATTTGTGATTCATAATTCAATTCATGATTCATGATTCAATTCATGGTTCATGATTCAATTCATGATTTGTGATTC
Source organism: Mixophyes fleayi (assembly GCF_038048845.1). Taxonomy (NCBI): domain Eukaryota; kingdom Metazoa; phylum Chordata; class Amphibia; order Anura; family Limnodynastidae; genus Mixophyes; species Mixophyes fleayi. The sequence continues at coordinate 41,540 of NW_027445973.1, forward strand.
ATGATTCTATTTATGATTTATGATTCAATTTATGATTCGATTAATGATTCATGATTCATGATTCCATGATTCATGATTCGATTCATGATTCATGATCCATGATTCAATTCATGATTCATGATTCGATTCATGATTCGATTCATGATTCATGATTCGATTCATGATTCAATTCATGATTCATGATTCAATTCATGATTCATGGTTCATGATTCGAATCATGTTTTCATGATTCGAATCATGATTCATGATTCAATTCATGATTTATGATTTGATTCATGATTCATTGATTCAATTCATGATTTATGATTTATGATTCGACTCATGATTCACATCATGATTCAAATCATGATTCAAGATTCATGATTCAATTCATGATTTATGGTTCATGATTCAATTCATGATTCATGATTCAATTCATGATTCATGATTCAATTCATGATTCATGATTCATTATTCAATTCATGATTTGTGATTCATAATTCAATTCATGATTCATGATTCAATTCATGATTCATGATTCATGATTCGATACTTGATTCATGATTCAAATTTATGATTCAATTCATGAGTCAATACATGATTCAATTCATGATTTGTGATTTAATTCATGATTTATGATTCAATTTATGATTCATGATTCATGATTCGACTAATGATTCAATGGATCAATTCATGATTCATGATTCGATTAATGATTCATGATTCAATTTATGATTCATGATTCATGATTCGACTAATGATTCATGATTCAATCATGATTCATGATTCGACTAATGATTCATGATTCAATTCATGATTAATGATTCATGGATTTAATTCATGATTCATGATTCATTTCATAATTCATGATTCATTTCATAATTCATGATTCATAATTCAATTCATAATTCATAATTCGATTATTGATTCATGATTCTATTTATGATTATGATTCAATTTATGATTCGATTAATGATTCATGATTCATGATTCATGATTCATGATTCATGATTCGATTCATGATTCATGATCCATGATTCAATTCATGATTCATGATTCGATTCATGATTCATGATTCAATTCATGATTCATGATTCAATTCATGATTCATGATTCAATTCATGATTCATGGTTCATGATTCGAATCAAGTTTCATGATTCCGAATCATGATTTATGATTTGATTCATGATTCATGATTCAATTCATGATTTATGATTTATGATTCGACTCATGATTCACATCATGATTCAAATCATGATTCAAGATTCATGATTCAATTCATGATTTATGGTTCATGATTCAATTCATGATTCATGATTCAATTCATGATTCATGATTCATTATTCAATTCATGATTTGTGATTCATAATTCAATTCATGATTCATAATTCAATTCATGATTCATGATTCAATTCATGATTCATGATACATGATTCGATACTTGATTCATGATTCAATTTATGATTCAATTCATGATTCAATACATGATTCAATTCATGATTTGTGATTTAATTCATGATTTATGATTCAATTTATGATTCATGATTCATGATTCGACTAATGATTCATGGATCAATTCATGATTCATGATTCGATTAATGATTCATGATTCAATTTATGATTCATGATTCATGATTCGACTAATGATTCATGATTCAATTCATGATTCATGATTCATGATTTAATTCATGATTCATGATTCATTTCATAATTCATGATTCATTTCATAATTCATGATTCATAATTCATGATTCATAATTCAATTCATGATTCATAATTCGATTAATGATTCATGATTCATGATTCATGTATTTATTCACAATTTATGATTCAATTCATGATTCATGACTTATGATTCATGATTCGACTCATGATTCATGATTCAATTCATGATTCATGATTCATTCATGATTCATGATTCATGATTCGATTCATGATTCATGATTCAATTCATGATTCATAAATCATGATTTAATTCATGATTCATGATTTAATTCATGATTCATGATTTAATTCATGATTCATGATTCATTTCATGATTCATGATTCAATTTATGATTCGATTCTTGATTCGATTCATGTTTTATGATTTAATTCATGATTCTTGATCCGATTTATGATTCATGATTCATGATTCAATTCATGATTCAATTCATAATTCAATTTATGATTCAATTCATTATTTATGATTCATGATTCAATTCCTGATATATGATTCGACTCATGATTCATGATTCAATTCATGATTCATGATTCAATTCATGATTCATGATTCAATTCATGATTCATGATTCAATTCATGATTCATAATATGATTCATGATTTGAATCATGATTCATTATTCAATTCATGATTCAATTCATGATTCATGATTCATGATTCAATTCATGATTCTTGATTCGATTCATGATTCAAGATTCATGATTCAATTCATGATTTATGATTCATGATTCGACTCATGATTCATGATTCAATTCATGATTCATGATTCATGATTTAATTCATGATTCATGATTCAATTCATGATTCATGATTCAATTCATTATTCAATTCATGATTCATGATTCAATTCATGATTCATGATTCAATTCATGATTCATGATTCAATTCATGATTTCTGATTCATGATTCAATTCATGATTCATGATTCATGATTCAATTCATGATTCATGATTCGATTAATGATTCATGATTCAATTTATGATTCATGATTCATGATTCGACTAATGATTCATGATTCAATTTATGATTCATGATTCATGATTCGACTAATGATTCATGATTCAATTTATGATTCATGATTCAATTTATGATTCATGATTCAATTCATGATTTGTGATTCATGATTCAATTCATGATTCATGATTCATGATTCAATTCATGATTCATGATTCGATTAATGATTCATGATTCAATTTATGATTCATGATTCATGATTCGACTAATGATTCATGATTCAATTCATGATTCATGATTCAATTCATGATTCATGATTCATGATTTAATTCATGATTCATGATTCATTTCATAATTCATGATTCATGATTCAATTCATGATTCATGATTCAATTCATGATTCATGATTCAATTCATGATTCATGATTCAATTCATGATTCTTGATTCAATTCATGATTCTTGATTCAATTCATGATTCATGATTCATGTATTGATTCATAATTTATGATTCAATTCATGATTCATGATTCATGATTTATGATTCAATTCATGATTCATGATTGAAATCATGATTCAATTCATTATTCATGATTCGATTCGTGACTCAAGATTCAATTCTTGATTCATTCATAATTCATGATTCATGATTCAATTCATGATTCATGATTCAATTCATCATTCATTATTCTATTCATGATTCATGATTCATTTCATGATTCATGATTCGATTCATAATTCAAGATTCATGATTCAATTCATGATTTATGATTCATGATTCGACTCATGATTCATGATTCAATTCATGATTTGTGATTCATGATTCAATTCATGATTCTTGATTCAATTCATCATTCACTATTCTATTCATGATTCATGATTCAATTCATGACTTATGATTCATGATTTGATTCATAATTCATGATTCAAGATTCATGATTTGATTCATAATTCATGATTCAATTCATGACTTATGATTCATGATTTGATTCATAATTCATGATTCAAGATTCATGATTTGATTCATAATTCATGATTCAATTCATGATTCGATTCGTGATTCAAGATTCATGATTCAATTCATGATTTATGATTCATGATTCGACTCATATTTAATGCTTCAATTCATGATTCATGATTCATGATTCATTTCATAATTCATGATTCATAATTAAATTCATGATTCATGATTCGATTAATGATTCATGATTCATGATTCATGTATTGATTCACAATTTATGATTCAATTCATGATTCATGACTTATGATTCATGATTCGACTCATGATTCATGATTCAATTCATGATTCATGGTTCATCATTCATGATACAATTCATGATTCATGATTCAATTCATGATTCAATTCATGATTCATGATTCATTCATGATTCATGATTCATGATCTGATTCATGATTCATGATTCGATTCATGATTCATGATTCAATTCATGATTCATAAATCATGATTTAATTCATGATTCATGATTTAATTCATGATTCATGATTTAATTCATGATTCATGATTTAATTCATGATACATAATTCATGTTTCGATTCATGATTCAATTTATGATTCGATTCATGATTCACGATTCAATTCATGATTCATGATTCATGATTCGATTCATGTTTTATGATTCAATTCATGATTCATGATTCAATTCATGATTCATGATTCATTTCATGATTCATTTCATGATTCATGATTCATGATTCAATTTATGATTCGATTCATGATTCGATTCATGTTTTATGATTTAATTCTTGATTCATGATCTGATTTATGATTCATGATTCATGATTCAATTCATGATTCAATTCATGATTCAATTTATGATTCAATTCATTATTTATGATTCATGATTCAATTCCTGATTCATGATTCAATTCATGATTCATGATTCGACTCATGATTCATGATTCATAATATGATTCATGATTTGAATCATGATTCAATTCATGATTCTTGATTCGATTCATGATTCATAATATGATTCATGATTCGAATCATGATACAGGATTCAATTCATGATTCAATTCATGATACAGGATTCAATTCATGATTCAATTCATGATTCATGATTCAATTCATCATTCATTATTCTATTCATGATTCATGATTCAATTCATGATTCATGATTCGATTCATGATTCAAGATTCATGATTCAATTCATGATTTATGATTCATGATTTGACTCATGATTCATGATTCAATTTATGATTCATGATTCATGATTTAATTCATGATTCATGGTTCATGATTCATGATTCAATTCATTATTCAATTCATGATTCATGATTCAATTCATGATTTATGATTCAATTCATGATTTGTGATTCATGATTCAATTCATGATTCATGATTCATGATTCAATTCATGATTCATGATTCGATTAATGATTCATGATTCAATTTATGATTCATGATTCATGATTCGACTAATGATTCATGATTCAATTTATGATTCAAGATTCATGATTCGACTAATGATTCATGATTCAATTTATGATTCATGATTTAATTTATGATTCATGATTCAATTCATGATTTGTGATTCATGATTCATGATTTGTGATTCATGATTCATGATTCAATTCATGATTCATGATTCAATTTATGATTCATGATTCATGATTCGGCTAATGATTCATGATTCAATTAATGATTCATGATTCAATTCATGATTCATGATTCATGATTCAATTAATGATTCATGATTCATGATTCAATTCATGATTCATGATTCAATTCATGATTCATGATTCAATTCATGATTCATGATTCATGATTTAATTCATGATTCATGATTTAATTCATGATTCATGATTCATGATTTAATTCATGATTCATGATTCATTTCATAATTCATGATTCATGATTCATGATTCAATTCATGATTCATGATTCAATTCATGATTTATGATTCAATTAATGATTCATGATTCATGATTCAATTCATGATTCGATTAATGATTCTTGATTCAATTCATAATTCATGATTCATGTATTGATTCATAATTTATGATTCAATTCATGATTCATGATTCATGATTTATGATTCAATTCATGATTCATGATTGAAATCATGATTCAATTCATTATTCATGATTCGATTCGTGACTCAAGATTCAATTCTTGATTCATTCATAATTCATGATTCATGATTCAATTCATGATTCATGATTCAATTCATGATTCATGATTCATGATTCAATTCATCATTCATTATTCTATTCATGATTCATGATTCAATTCATGATTCATGATTCGATTCATAATTCAAGATTCATGATTCAATTCATAATTCAAGATTCATGATTCAATTCATGATTTATGATTCATGATTCGACTCATGATTCATGATTGAATTCATGATTTGTGATTCATGATTCAATTCATGATTCTTGATTCGATTCATGATTCATAATATGATTCATGATTCGAATCATGATTCATGATTCAATTCATGATTCATGATTCAATTTATCATTCACTATTCTATTCATGATTCATGATTCGATACATGATTTAAGATTCATGATTCAATTCATGACTTATGATTCATGATTTGATTCATAATTCATGATTCAAGATTCATGATTTGATTCATAATTCATGATTCATTCATAATTCATGATTCATGATTCAATTCATGATTCATGATTCATTCATAATTCATGATTTATGATTCAATTCATGATTCAATTCATTATTCATGATTCAATTCATGATTCAAGATTCATGATTCAATTCATGATTCATGATTCATTCATAATTCATGATTCATGATTCAATTCATGATTCATGATTCATTCATAATTCATGATTTATGATTCAATTCATGATTCATGATTCATTCATGACTCATGATTCAATTCATGATTTAATTCATGATTCATAATTCATGTTTCGATTCATGATTCAGTTCATAAATCAATTCATGATTCATGATTCATGATTCGATTCATGAATTATGATTCAATTCATGATTCATGATTCAATTCATGATTCATGATTCAATTCATGTTTAATGATTCAATTCATGATTCATGATTCAATTCATGATTCATGATTCCTGATTCGATTCATGATTCATTTCATGATTCAATTCATGATTCAATTCATTATTCAATTCATTTATTATGATTCAATTCATGATTCGATTCATGATTCATGATTCAATTCATGATTCATGATTCAATTTATGATTCATGATTCGATTAATGATTCATGATTCAATTCATGATTCATGATTCGATTCATGATTCGATTCATGATTCGATTCGTGATTCATGATTCGATTCATGATTCATCATTCGATTCATGATTCAAGATTCATGATTCGAATCTTGATTTTTGATTCATGATTCGATTCATGATTCATGAATCATGATTCGATTCATGATTCATGAATCATGATTCGATTCATAATTCATGATTTATGATTTGATTCATGATTCATGGTTCAATTCATGATTCATGATTCAATTCATGATTCATTATTTAATTCATGATTCATGATTCGATTAATGATTCATGATTCGATTCATGATTCATGATTCAATTCATGATTTAATTCATGATTCATGATTCATGATTTATGATTCAATTCATGATTCATGATTCAATTCATGATTCAATACATAATTCATGATTAAATTCATGATTCATGATTCATTTCATGATTCAATTCATGATTCATGATTCATGATTGAATTCATGTTTCATGATTCATGATTCAATTCATGATTCATTTCATGATTCATGATTGAATTCATGTTTCATGATTCATGATTCATTTCATATTCATTTCATGATTCATGATACATGATTCAAATTATGATTCGATTCATGATTCAATTCATGATTCATTTCATGATTTAGGATTCAATTCATGATTCATGATTCAATTCATGATTCATGACTCATGATTGGATTCATGATTCAATTCATGAGTCAATTTATGATTCATGATTTGATTCATGATTCAATTCATGTTTCATGATTCAATTCATGATTCATGATTCATGATTCAATTCATGATTCATGTTTCATGATTCGATTCATGTTTCATGATTCATTTCATGGTTCATGATTCGATTCATGTTTCATGATTCATGATTCAATTCATGATTTATGATTTGATTCATGATTTATGATTCAATTCATGATTCATGATTCATGATTCATTTCATGATTCATGATTCGACTCATGATTCATGATTCAATTCATGATTCATGATTCAATTCATGATTCATGATTCATGATTCAATTCATGATTCATGATTCAATTCATGGTTCATGATTCAATTCATGATTCAATTCATGATTCAGTTCATGATTTTTGATTCATGATTCTATTTATGATTTATGATTCAATTTATGATTCGATTAATGATTCATGATTCATGATTCGATTCATGATTCATGATCCATGATTCAATTCATGATTCATGATTCGATTCATGATTCATGATTCATGATTCAATTCATGATTCATGATTCAATTCATGATTCATGATTCAATTCATGATTCATGATTCAATTCATGATTCATGATTCATGATTCATGATTCAATTCATGATTTGTGATTCATAATTCAATTCATGATTCATGATTCGATACTTGATTCATGATTCCATTTATGATTCAATTCATGATTCAATTCATTATTCAATTCATGATTTGTGATTTAATTCATGATTTATGATTCAATTTATGATTCATGATTCATGATTCGACTAACGATTCATGGATCAATTCATGATTCATGATTCGATTAATGATTCATGATTCAATTTATGATTCATGATTCATGATTCGACTAATGATTTATGATTCAATTCATGATTCATGATTCAATTCATGATTCATGATTTAATTCATGATTCATGATTCATGATTCATAATTCATGATTCATGATTCATAATTCAATTCATGATTCATGATTCAATTAATGATTCATGATTCATGATTCATGATTCAATTCATGATTCATGATTCGATTAATGATTCATGATTCATGATTCATGTATTGATTCATAATTTATGATTCAATTCATGATTCATGACTTATGATTCATGATTCGACTCATGATTCATGATTCAATTCATGATTCATGGTTCATCATTCATGATTCAATTCATGATTCATGATTCAATTCATGATACAATTCATTATTCATGATTCGATTCGTGACTCAAGATTCAATTCATGATTCATGATTCATTCATGATTCATGATTCAATTCATGATTCAATTCATAATTCATGATTCATTCATGATTCATGATTCATGATCTGATTCATGATTCATGATTCGATTCATGATTCATGATTCAATTCATGATTCATGATTCATGATTCAATTCATGATTCATAAATCATGATTTAATTCATGATTCATGATTTAATTCATGATTCATGATTTAATTCATGATTCATAATTCATGTTTCGATTCATGATTCAATTTATGATTCGATTCATGATTCATGATTCATGATTCGATTCATGTTTTATGATTCAATTCATGATTCATGATTCAATTCATGATTCATGATTCATTTCATGATTCATGATTCATGATTCAATTTATGATTCGATTCATGATTCATGATTCGATTCATGTTTTATGATTTAATTCATGATTCATGATCCGATTTATGATTCATGATTCAATTCATGATTCAATTCATGATTCAATTTATGATTCAATTCATTATTTATGATTCATGATTCAATTCATGATTCATGATTCATTTCATGATTCATAATATTATTCATGATTTGAATCATGATTCATGATTCAATTCATGATTCAATTCATGATTCATGATTCAATTCATGATTCTATTCATGATTCATGATTCAATTCATGATTCTTGATTCGATTCATGATTCATAATATGATTCATGATTCGAATCATGATACATGATTTAATTCATGATTCAATTCATGATTCAATTCATCATTCATTATTCTATTCATGATTCAATTCATGATTCATGATTCATGATTCATGATTCAATTTATGATTCAATTCATGATTCAATTCATGATTCAATTCATGATTTGTGATTTAATTCATGATTTATGATTCAATTTATGATTCATGAGTCATGATTCGACTAACGATTCATGGATCAATTCATGATTCATGATTCGATTAATGATTCATGATTCAATTTATGATTCATGATTCATGATTCGACTAATGATTTATGATTCAATTCATGATTCATGATTCAATTCATGATTCATGATTTAATTCATGATTCATGATTCATGATTCATAATTCATGATTCATGATTCATAATTCAATTCATGATTCATGATTCATGATTCATAATTCATGATTCATGATTCATAATTCAATTCATGATTCATGATTCAATTAATGATTCATGATTCATGATTCAATTCATGATTCATGATTCGATTAATGATTCATGATTCATGATTCATGATTCATGATTCAATTCATGATTCATGATTCGCATAATGATTCATGATTCATGATTCATGTATTGATTCATAATTTATGATTCAATTCATGATTCATGACTTATGATTCATGATTCGACTCATGATTCATGATTCAATTCATGATTCATGGTTCATCATTCATGATTCAATTCATGATTCATGATTCGATTCGTGACTCAAGATTCAATTCATGATTCATGATTCATTCATGATTCATGATTCATGATCTGATTCATGATTCGATTCATGATTCATGATTCAATTCATGATTCATAAATCATGATTTAATTCATGATTCATGATTTAATTCATGATTCATGATTTAATTCATGATTCATAATTCATGTTTCGATTCATGATTCACGATTCAATTCATGATTCATGATTCATGATTCGATTCATGTTTTATGATTCAATTTATGATTCATGATTCAATTCATGATTCATGATTCATTTCATGATTCATTTCATGATTCATGATTCATGATTCAATTTATGATTCGATTCATGATTCATGATTCGATTCATGTTTTATGATTTAATTCATGATTCATGATTCGATTCATGTTTTATGATTTAATTCATGATTCATGATCCGATTTATGATTCATGATTCATGATTCAATTCATGATTCAATTCATGATTCAATTTATGATTCAATTCATTATTTATGATTCATGATTCAATTCATGATTCATGATTCAATTCATGATTCATGATTCATTTCATGATTCATAATATTATTCATGATTTGAATCATGATTCATGATTCAATTCATGATTCAATTCATGATTCATGATTCAATTCATGATTCTATTCATGATTCATGATTCAATTCATGATTCTTGATTCGATTCATGATTCATAATATGATTCATGATTCGAATCATGATACATGATTTAATTCATGATTCAATTCATGATTCATGATTCATGATTCAATTCATCATTCATTATTCTATTCATGATTCAATTCATGATTCATGATTCATGATTTATGATTCAATTTATGATTCATGATTCAATTCATGATTCAATACATAATTCATGATTAAATTCATGATTCATGATTCATTTCATGATTCAATTCATGATTCATGATTCATGATTGAATTCATGTTTCATGATTCATGATTGAATTCATGTTTCATGATTCATGATTCAATTCATGTTTCATGATTCATGATTCAATTCATGATTCATGATTGAATTCATGTTTCATGATTCATTTCATATTCATTTCATGATTGATGATACATGATTCAAATTATGATTCGATTCATGATTCAATTCATGATTCATGATTCATTTCATGATTTAGGATTCAATTCATGATTCATGATTCAATTCATGATTCATGATTCATGATTCGATTCATGATTCAATTCATGAGTCAATTTATGATTCATGATTCGATTCATGATTCAATTCATGTTTCATGATTCAATTCATGATTCATGATTCATGATTCAATTCATGATTCATGGTTCATGATTCGATTCATGTTTCATGATTCGATTCATGTTTCATGATTCATTTCATGGTTCATGATTCATTTCATGATTCATTTCATGATTCATGATTCATGATTCAATTTATGATTCGATTCATGATTCATGATTCGATTCATGTTTTATGATTTAATTCATGATTCATGATCCGATTTATGATTCATGATTCATGATTCAATTCATGATTCAATTCATGATTCAATTTATGATTCAATTCATTATTTATGATTCATGATTCAATTCATGATTCATGATTCAATTCATGATTCATGATTCATTTCATGATTCATAATATGATTCATGATTCGAATCATGATACATGATTTAATTCATGATTCAATTCATGATTCATGATTCATGATTCAATTCATCATTCATTATTCTATTCATGATTCAATTCATGATTCATGATTCATGATTTATGATTCAATTCATGATTCATGATTCAATTCATAATTCAATACATAATTCATGATTAAATTCATGATTCATGATTCATTTCATGATTCAATTCATGATTCATGATTCATGATTGAATTCATGTTTCATGATTCATGATTCATTTCATGATTCATGATTGAATTCATGTTTCATGATTCATGATTCATTTCATATTCATTTCATGATTCATGATACATGATTCAAATTATGATTCGATTCATGATTCAATTCATGATTCATTTCATGATTTAGGATTCAATTCATGATTCATGATTCAATTCATGATTTATGATTCATGATTCGATTCATGATTCAATTCATGAGTCAATTTATGATTCATGATTCGATTCATGATTCAATTCATGTTTCATGATTCAATTCATGATTCATGATTCATGATTCAATTCATGATTCATGGTTCATGATTCGATTCATGTTTCATGATTCGATTCATGTTTCATGATTCATTTCAAGGTTCATGATTCGATTCATGTTTCATGATTCATTTCATGATTCATGATTCATTTCATGATTCATGATTCAATTCATGATTCATGATTCATGATTCGATTCATGATTCAATTCATGAGTCAATTTATGATTCATGATTCGATTCATGATTCAATTCATGTTTCATGATTCAATTCATGATTCATGATTCATGATTCAATTCATGATTCATGTTTCATGATTCGATTCATGTTTCATGATTCGATTCATGTTTCATGATTCATTTCATGGTTCATGATTCGATTCATGTTTCATGATTCATTTCATGATTCATGATTCAATTCATGATTTATGATTTGATTCATGATTTATGATTCAATTCATGATTCATGATTCATGATTCATGATTCGACTCATGATTCATGATTCAATTCATGATTCATGATTCATGATTCAATTCATGATTCAATTCATGGTTCATGATTCAATTCATGATTCAATTCATGATTTGTGTTTCATGATTCTATTTATGATTTATGATTCAATTTATGATTCGATTAATGATTCATGATTCATGATTCAATTCATGATTCATGATTCAATTTATCATTCACTATTCTATTCATGATTCATGATTCAATTCATGATTCATGATTCATGATTCAATTCATGATTCATAAATCATGATTTAATTCATGATTCATGATTTAATTCATGATTCATGATTCGATTCATGATTCATGATTCAATTCATGATTCATGATTCAATTCATGATTCATGATTCATGATTCATTATTCAATTCATGATTTGTGATTCATAATTCAATTCATGATTCATGATTCGATACTTGATTCATGATTCAATTTATGATTCAATTCATGATTCAATTCATGATTCAATTCATGATTTGTAATTTAATTCATGATTTATGATTCAATTTATGATTCATGATTTATGATTCGACTAATGATTCATGGATCAATTCATGATTCATGATTCAATTTATGATTCATGATTCATGATTCGACTAATGATTCATGATTCAATTCATGATTCATGATTCATGATTTAATTCATGATTCATGATTCATTTCATAATTCATGATTCATGATTCATAATTCAATTCATGATTCATGATTCAATTAATGATTCATGATTCATGATTCATGATTCAATTCATGATTCATGATTCGATTAATGATTCATGATTCATGATTCATGTATTGATTCATAATTTATGATTCAATTCATGATTCATGACTTATGATTCATGATTCGACTCATGATTCATGATTCATTTCATGATTCATGATTCATTTCATGATTCATGGTTCATCATTCATGATTCAATTCATGATTCATGATTCAATTCATGATTCAATTCATTATTCATGATTCGATTCGTGACTCATGATTCATTCATTATTCATGATTCAATTCATGATTCATGATTCTTTCATGATTCATGATTCATGATCTGATTCATGATTCATGATTCGATTCATGATTAATGATTCGATTCATGATTAATGATTCGATTCATGATTAATGATTCATGATTCAATTCATGATTCATGATTCAATTCATGATTCATAAATCATGATTTAATTCATGATTCATGATTTAATTCATGATTCATGATTTAATTCATGATTCATGATTTAATTCATGATTCATGATTTAATTCATGATTCAATTCATGATTCATGATTTAATTCATGATTCATAATTCATGTTTCGATTTATGATTCGATTCATGATTCGATTCATGATTCACGATTCAATTCATGATTCATGATTCAATTTATGATTCATGATTCAATTCATGATTCATGATTCAATTAATGATTCATGATTCATGATTCAATTCATGATTCATGATTCGATTAATGATTCTTGATTCAATTTATAATTCATGATTCGATTAATGATTCTTAATTTATGATTCAATTCATGATTCATGATTCATGAGTTATGATTCAATTCATGATTCATGATTGAAATCATGATTCAATTCATTATTCATGATTCGATTCGTGACTCAAGATTCAATTCTTGATTCATTCATAATTCATGATTCATGATTCAATTCATGATTCATGATTCAATTCATGATTCATGATTCATGATTCAATTCATCATTCATTATTCTATTCATGATTCATGATTCAATTCATGATTCATGATTCGATTCATAATTCAAGATTCATGATTCAATTCATGATTTATGATTCATGATTCGACTCATAATTCATGATTCAATTCATGATTTGTGATTCATGATTCAATTCATGATTCTTGATTCGATTCATGATTCTTGATTCGATTCATGATTCATAATATGATTCATGATTCGAATCATGATTCATGATTCAATTCATGATTCATGATTAAATTTATCATTCACTATTCTATTCATGATTCATGATTCAATTCATGATTCATGATTCGATACATGATTTAAGATTCATGATTCAATTCATGACTTATGATTCATGATTTGATTCATAATTCATGATTCAAGATTCATGATTTGATTCATAATTCATGATTCATGATTCAATTCATGATTCAATTCATTATTCATGATTCAATTCATTATTCAAGATTCATGATTCAATTCATGATTCATGATTCATTCATAATTCATGATTCATGATTCAATTCATGATTCATGATTCATTCATAATTCATGATTTATGATTCAATTCATGATTCATGATTCATTCATGACTCATGATTCAATTCATGATTTAATTCATGATTCATAATTCATGTTTCGATTCATGATTCAGTTCATAAATCAATTCATGATTCAATTCATGATTCATGATTCATGATTCGATTCATGAATTATGATTCAATTCATGATTCATGATTCAATTCATGATTCATGATTCAATTCATGTTTAATGATTCAATTCATGATTCATGATTCAATTCATGATTCATGATTCCTGATTCGATTCATGATTCATTTCATGATTCATTATTCATGATTTATGATTCAATTCATGATTCATGGACCAATTCATGATTCATGTTTCAATTCATGTTTTATGATTCAATTCATGATTCATGATCCGATTTAGGATTCATGATTCATGATTCAATTCATGATTCAATTCATTATTCAATTCATTTATTATGATTCAATTCATGATTCGATTCATGATTCATGATTCAATTCATGATTCATGATTCAATTTATGATTCATGATTCGATTAATGATTCATGATTCAATTCATGATTCATGATTCGATTCATGATTCGATTCATGATTCGATTCATGATTCATGATTCGATTCATGATTCATGAATCATGATTCGATTCATGATTCATGAATCATGATTTGATTCATGATTCATGGTTCAATTCATGATTCATGGTTCAATTCATGATTCATGATTCAATTCATGATTCATTATTTAATTCATGATTCATGATTCGATTAATGATTCATGATTCGATTCATGATTCAATTCATGATTTAATTCATGATTCATGATTCATGATTTATGATTCAATTCATGATTCATGATTCATGATTGAATTCATGTTTCATGATTCATGATTCAATTCATGATTCATTTCATGATTCATGATTGAATTCATGTTTCATGATTCATGTTTCATTTCATATTCATTTCATGATTCATGATACATGATTCAAATTATGATTCGATTCATGATTCAATTCATGATTCATGATTCATTTCATGATTTAGGATTCAATTCATGATTCATGATTCATGACTCATGATTGGATTCATGATTCAATTCATGAGTCAATTCATGATTCAATTCATGATTCATGATTCATTTCATGATTTAGGATTCAATTCATGATTCATGATTCAATTCATGATTCAATTCATGATTCATGACTCATGATTGGATTCATGATTCAATTCATGAGTCAATTTATGATTCATGATTTGATTCATGATTCAATTCATGTTTCATGATTCAATTCATGATTCATTATTCATGATTCAATTCATGATTCATGTTTCATGATTCGATTCATGTTTCATGATTCATTTCATGGTTCATGATTCGATTCATGTTTCATGATTCATTTCATGATTCATGATTCAATTCATGATTTATGATTTGATTCATGATTTATGATTCAATTCATGATTCATGATTCATGATTCATGATTCATTTCATGATTCATGATTCGACTCATGATTCATGATTCAATTCATGATTCATGATTCATGATTCAATTCATGATTCATGATTCAATTCATGGTTCATGATTCAATTCATGATTCAATTCATGATTCAATTCATGATTTTTGATTCATGATTCTATTTATGATTTATGATTCAATTTATGATTCGATTAATGATTCATGATTCATGATTCGATTCATGATTCATGATCCATGATTCAATTCATGATTCATGATTCGATTCATGATTCATGATTCAATTCATGATTCATGATTCGATTCATGATTCATGATTCAATTCATGATTCATGATTCATGATTCAATTCATGATTTGTGATTCATAATTCAATTCATGATTCATGATTCGATACTTGATTCATGATTCAATTTATGATTCAATTCATGATTCAATTCATGATTCAATTCATGATTTGTGATTTAATTCATGATTTATGATTAAATTTATGATTCAATTTATGATTCATGATTCATGATTCGACTAACGATTCATGGATCAATTCATGATTCATGATTCGATTAATGATTCATGATTCAATTTATGATTCATGATTCATGATTCGACTAATGATTTATGATTCAATTCATGATTCATGATTCAATTCATGATTCATGATTTAATTCATGATTCATGATTCATGATTCATAATTCATGATTCATGATTCATAATTCAATTCATGATTCATGATTCAATTAATGATTCATGATTCATGATTCAATTCATGATTCATGATTCGATTAATGATTCATGATTCATGATTCATGTATTGATTCATAATTTATGATTCAATTCATGATTCATGACTTATGATTCATGATTCGACTCATGATTCATGATTCAATTCATGATTCATGGTTCATCATTCATGATTCAATTCGTGACTCAAGATTCAATTCATTATTCATGATTCGATTCGTGACTCAAGATTCAATTCATGATTCATGATTCATTCATGATTCATGATTCAATTCATGATTCAATTCATGATTCATGATTCATTCATGATTCATGATTCATGATCTGATTCATGATTCATGATTCGATTCATGATTCATGATTCAATTCATGATTCATAAATCATGATTTAATTCATGATTCATGATTTAATTCATGATTCATGATTTAATTCATGATTCATGATTTAATTCATGATTCATAATTCATGTTTCGATTCATGATTCAATTTATGATTCGATTCATGATTCACGATTCAATTCATGATTCATGATTCGATTCATGTTTTATGATTCAATTCATGATTCATGATTCAATTCATGATTCATGATTCATGATTCAATTCATGATTCATGATTCATTTCATGATTCATTTCATGATTCATGATTCAATTTATGATTCGATTCATGATTCGATTCATGTTTTATGATTTAATTCATGATTCATGATCCGATTTATGATTCATGATTCATGATTCCACTCATGATTCATTAGTCAACTCATGATTCATGATTCAATTCATGATTCTTGATTCGATTCATGATTCATAATATGATTCATGATTCGAATCATGATACATGATTTAATTCATGATTCAATTCATGATTCATGATTTATGATTCAATTCATGATTCATGATTCAATTCATGATTCAATACATAATTCATGATTAAATTCATGATTCATGATTCATTTCATGATTCTATTCATGATTCATGATTCATGATTGAATTCATATTTCATGATTCATGATTGAATTCATGTTTCATGATTCATGATTCAATTCATATTCATTTCATGATTCATGATACATGATTCAAATTATGATTCGATTCATGATTCAATTCATGATTCATGATTCATTTCATGATTCAATTCATGATTCATGATTCATGATTGAATTCATGTTTCATGATTCATGATTGAATTCATGTTTCATGATTCATGATTCATTTCATATTCATTTCATGATTCATGATACATGATTCAAATTATGATTCGATTCATGATTCGATTCATGATTCATTTCATGATTTAGGATTCAATTCATGATTCATGATTCAATTCATGATTCATGATTCATGATTCGATTCATGATTCAATTCATGAGTCAATTTATGATTCATGATTCGATTCCTGATTCAATTCATGTTTCATGATTTAATTCATGATTCATGATCCGATTTATGATTCATGATTCATGATTCAATTCATGATTCAATTCATGATTCAATTTATGATTCAATTCATTATTTATGATTCATGATTCAATTCATGATTCATGATTCAATTCATGATTCATGATTCATTTCATGATTCATAATATTATTCATGATTTGAATCATGATTCATGATTCAATTCATGATTCAATTCATGATTCATGATTCAATTCATGATTCTATTCATGATTCATGATTTAATTCATGATTCTTGATTCGATTCATGATTCATAATATGATTCATGATTCGAATCATGATACATGATTTAATTCATGATTCAATTCATGATTCATGATTCATGATTCAATTCATCATTCATTATTCTATTCATGATTCAATTCATGATTCATGATTTATGATTCAATTCATGATTCATGATTCAATTCATGATTCAATACATAATTCATGATTAAATTCATGATTCATGATTCATTTCATGATTCAATTCATGATTCATGATTCATGATTGAATTCATGTTTCATGATTCATGATTGAATTCATGTTTCATGATTCATGATTCAATTCATGATTCATGATTGAATTCATGTTTCATGATTCATGATTCATTTCATATTCATTTCATGATTGATGATACATGATTCAAATTATGATTCGATTCATGATTCAATTCATGATTCATGATTCATTTCATGATTTAGGATTCAATTCATGATTCATGATTCAATTCATGATTCATGATTCATGATTTGATTCATGATTCAATTCATGAGTCAATTTATGATTCATGATTCGATTCATGATTCAATTCATGTTTCATGATTCAATTCATGATTCATGATTCATGATTCAATTCATGATTCATGGTTCATGATTCGATTCATGTTTCATGATTCGATTCATGTTTCATGATTCATTTCATGGTTCATGATTCATTTCATGGTTCATTTCATGATTCATGATTCATGATTCAATTTATGATTCGATTCATGATTCGATTCATGTTTTATGATTTAAATCATGATTCATGATCCGATTTATGATTCATGATTCATGATTCAATTCATGATTCAATTCATGATTCAATTTATGATTTAATTCATTATTTATGATTCATGATTCAATTCATGATTCATGATTCATTTCATGATTCATAATTTTATTCATGATTTGAATCATGATTCATGATTCAATTCATGATTCATGATTCATGATTCAATTCATGATTCTTGATTCGATTCATGATTCATAATATGATTCATGATTCGAATCATGATACATGATTTAATTCATGATTCAATTCATGATTCATGATTCATGATTCAATTCATCATTCATTATTCTATTCATGATTCAATTCATGATTCATGATTCATGATTCAATTCATGATTCAATACATAATTCATGATTAAATTCATGATTCATGATTCATTTCATGATTCAATTCATGATTCATGATTCATGATTGAATTCATGTTTCATGATTCATGATTCATTTCATGATTCATGATTGAATTCATGTTTCATGATTCATGATTCATTTCATATTCATTTCATGATTCATGATACATGATTCAAATTATGATTCGATTCATGATTCAATTCATGATTCATGATTCATTTCATGATTTAGGATTCAATTCATGATTCATGATTCAATTCATGATTCATGATTCATGATTCGATTCATGATTCAATTCATGAGTCAATTTATGATTCATGATTCAATTCATGATTCAATTCATGTTTCATGATTCAATTCATGATTTATGATTCATGATTCAATTCATGATTCATTGTTCATGATTCGATTCATGTTTCATGATTCGATTCATGTTTCATGATTCATTTCATGGTTCATGATTCGATTCATGTTTCATGATTCATTTCATGATTCATGATTCAATTCATGATTTATGATTTGATTCATGATTTATGATTCAATTCATGATTCATGATTCATGATTCATGATTCATGATTCGACTCATGATTCATGATTCAATTCATGATTCATGATTCATGATTCAATTCATGATTCAATTCATGATTCAATTCATGATTTGTGATTCATGATTCTGTTTATGATTTATGATTCAATTTATGATTCGATTAATGATTCATGATTCATGATTCATGATTCATGATTCGATTCATGATTCATGATCCATGATGCAATTCATGATTCATGATTCGATTCATGATTCATGATTCAATTCATGATTCATGATTCAATTCATGATTCATGATTCATGATTCATGATTCAATTTATGATTCGATTCATGATTCATGATTCGATTCATGTTTTATGATTTAATTCATGATTCATGATCCGATTTATGATTCATGATTCATGATTCAATTCATGATTCAATTCATGATTCAATTTATGATTCAATTCATTATTTATGATTCATGATTCAATTCATGATTCATGATTCAATTCATGATTCATGATTCATTTCATGATTCATAATTTTATTCATGATTTGAATCATGATTCATGATTCAATTCATGATTCAATTCATGATTCATGATTCTTGATTCGATTCATGATTCATAATATGATTCATGATTCGAATCATGATACATGATTTAATTCATGATTCAATTCATGATTCATGATTCAATTCATGATTCATGATTCAATTCATCATTCATTATTCTATTCATGATTCAATTCATGATTCATGATTTATGATTCAATTCATGATTCATGATTCAATTCATGATTCAATACATAATTCATGATTAAATTCATGATTCATGATTCATTTCATGATTCAATTCATGATTCATGATTCATGATTGAATTCATGTTTCATGATTCATGATTCATTTCATGATTCATGATTGAATTCATGTTTCATGATTCATGATTCATTTCATATTCATTTCATGATTCATGTTACATGATTCAAATTATGATTCGATTCATGATTCAATTCATGATTCATGATTCATTTCATGATTTAGGATTCAATTCATGATTCATGATTCAATTCATGATTCATGATTCATGATTCGATTCATGATTCAATTCATGAGTCAATTTATGATTCATGATTCGATTCATGATTCAATTCATGTTTCATGATTCAATTCATGATTCATGATTCATGATTCAATTCATGATTCATGGTTCATGATTCGATTCATGTTTCATGATTCGATTCATGTTTCATGATTCATTTCATGGTTCATGATTCGATTCATGTTTCATGATTCATTTCATGATTCATGATTCAATTCATGTTTCATGATTCATTTCATGATTCATGATTCAATTCATGATTTATGATTTGATTCATGATTTATGATTCAATTCATGATTCATGATTCATGATTCATGATTCGACTCATGATTCATGATTCAATTCATGATTCATGATTCATGATTCAATTCATGATTCAATTCATGGTTCATGATTCAATTCATGATTCAATTCATGATTTGTGATTCATGATTCTGTTTATGATTTATGATTCAATTTATGATTCGATTAATGATTCATGATTCATGATTCATGATTCATGATTCGATTCATGATTCATGATCCATGATGCAATTCATGATTCATGATTCAATTCATGATTCATGATTCAATTCATGATTCATGATTCAATTCATGATTCATGATTCATTATTCAATTCATGATTTGTGATTCATAATTCAATTCATGATTCATGATTCGATACTTAATTCATGATTCAATTTATGATTCAATTCATGATTCAATTCATGATTCAATTCATGATTTGTGATTTAATTCATGATTTATGATTCAATTTATGATTCATGATTTATGATTCGACTAATGATTCATGGATCAATTCATGATTCATGATTCATGATTTAATTCATGATTCATGATTCAATTAATGATTCATGATTCATGATTCATGATTCAATTCATGATTCATGATTCGATTAATGATTCATGATTCATGATTCATGTATTGATTCATAATTTATGATTCAATTCATGATTCATGACTTATGATTCATGATTCGACTCATGATTCATGATTCAATTCATGAATCATGGTTCATCATTCATGATTCAATTCATGATTCATGATTCAATTCATGATTCAATTCATTATTCATGATTCGATTCGTGACTCATGATTCATTCATGATTCATGATTCATGATCTGATTCATGATTCATGATTCGATTCATGATTAATGATTCATGATTCAATTCATGATTCAAGATTCAATTCATGATTCAATTCATGATTCATAAATCATGATTTAATTCATGATTCATGATTTAATTCATGATTCATGATTTAATTCATGATTCATGATTTAATTCATGATTCATAATTCATGTTTCGATTCATGATTCAATTTATGATTCGATTCATGATTCACGATTCAATTCATGATTCATGATTCGATTCATGTTTTATGATTCAATTCATGATTCATGATTCAATTCATGATTCATGATTCATTTCATGATTCATTTCATGATTCATGATTCATGATTCAATTTATGATTCGATTCATGATTCATGATTCGATTCATGTTTTATGATTTAATTCATGATTCATGATCCGATTTATGATTCATGATTCATGATTCAATTCATGAGTCAATTCATGATTCAATTTATGATTCAATTCATTATTTATGATTCATGATTCAATTCATGATTCATGATTCATAATATGATTCATGATTTGAATCATGATTCATGATTCAATTCATGATTCAATTCATGATTCATGATTCAATTCATGATTCTTGATTCGATTCATGATTCATAATGATTCATGATTCGAATCATGATACATGATTCAATTCATGATTCAATTCATGATTCAATTCATGATTCATGATTCATGATTCAATTCATCATTCATTATTCTATTCATGATTCATGATTCAATTCATGATTCATGATTCGATTCATGATTCAAGATTCATGATTCAATTCATGATTTATGATTTATGATTCGACTCATGATTCATGATTCAATTCATGATTCATGATTCATGATTTAAATCATGATTCATGGTTCATGATTCATGATTCAATTCATTATTCAATTCATGATTCATGATTCAATTCATGATTTGTGATTCATGATTCAATTCATGATTCATGATTCATGATTCAATTCATGATTCATGATTCGATTAATGATTCATGATTCAATTTATGATTCATGATTCGACTAATGATTCATGATTCAATTTATGATTCATGATTCGACTAATGATTCATGAATTAATTTATGATTCATGATTCAATTCATGATTTGTGATTCATGATTAAATTCATGATTCATGATTCATGATTCGATTCATGATTCGATTAATGATTCATGATTCAATTTATGATTCATGATTCATGATTCGACTAATGATTCATGATTCAATTTATGATTCATGATTCATGATTCGACTAATGATTCATGATTCAATTCATGATTCATGATTCATGATTCAATTCATGATTCATGATTCATGATTTAATTCATGATTCATGATTTAATTCATGATTCATGATTCATTTCATAATTCATGATTCATGATTCATGATTCAATTCATAATTCATGATTCAATTCATGATTCATGATTCGATTAATGATTCTTGATTCAATTCATGATTCTTGATTCAATTCATGATTCATGATTCATGTATTGATTCATAATTTATGATTCAATTCATGATTCATGATTCATGATTTATGATTCAATTCATGATTCATGATTGAAATCATGATTCAATTCATTATTCATGATTCGATTCGTGACTCAAGATTCAATTCATGATTCATGATTCATTCATAATTCATGATTCATGATTCAATTCATGATTTATGATTCAATTCATGATTCATGATTCAATTCATGATTTGTGATTCATGATTCAATTCATGATTCTTGATTCGATTCATGATTCATAATATGATTCATGATTCAATTCATGATTCATGATTCATGATTCAATTCATCATTCATTATTCTATTCATGATTCATGATTCAATTCATGATTCATGATTCGATTCATGATTCAAGATTCATGATTCAATTCATGATTTATGATTCATGATTCGACTCATGCTTCATGATTCAATTCATGATTTGTGATTCATGATTCAATTCATGATTCTTGATTCGATTCATGATTCATAATATGAATTATGATTTGAATCATGATTCATGATTCAATTCATGATTCAATTCATGATTCATGATTCAATTCATCATTTACTATTCTATTCATGATTCATGATTCAATTCATGATTCATGATTCGATTCATGATTTAAGATTCATGATTCAATTCATGACTTATGATTCATGATTTGATTCATAATTCATGATTCAAGATTCGATTCATGATTCAATTCATTATTCATGATTCGATTCGTGATTCAAGATTCAATTCATGATTCATGATTCAATTTATGATTCATGATTCAATTCATGATTCATGATTCATGATTCGATTCATGATTCGATTCATGATTCATGATTCATCATTCGATTCATGATTCAAGATTTATTATTCGATTCTTGATTTTTGATTCATGATTCGATTCATGATTCATGAATCATGATTCGATTCATGATTCATGAATCATGATTCGATTCATGATTCATGAATCATGATTCGATTCATAATTCATGATTCATGATTTGATTCATGATTCATGATTCAATTCATGATTCATGATTCATTATTTAATTCATGATTCATGATTCGATTAATGATTCATGATTCGATTCATGATTCATGATTCAATTCATGATTCAATTCATGATTCATGATTCATGATTCATGATTCAATTCAGGATTCATGATTCAATTCATGATTCAATACATAATTCATGATTAAATTCATGATTCATGATTCATTTCATGATTCAATTCATGATTCATGATTGAATTCATGTTTCATGATTCATGATTCAATTCATGATTCATTTCATGATTCAATTCATGATTCATGATTCATGATTCATTTCATGATTTAGGATTCAATTCATGATTCATGATTCAATTCATGATTCATGATTCAATTCATGATTCAATTTATGATTCATGATTCGAATCATGATTCATTTCATGTTTCATGATTCATTTCATGTTTCATGATTCAATTCATGATTCATGATTCATGATTCAATTCATGATTCATGGTTCATGATTCGATTCATGTTTCATGATTCGATTCATGGTTCATGATTCATTTCATGGTTCATGATTCGATTCATGTTTCATGATTCATTTCATGATTCATGATTTGATTTATGATTTATGATTCGATTCATGATTCATGATTCATGATTCATTTCATGATTCATGATTCGACTCATGATTCGACTCATGATTCGACTCATGATTCATGATTCAATTCATGATTCATGATTCATGATTCAATTCATGATTCATGATTCAATTCATGATTCATGATTCATGATTCAATTCATGATTTGTGATTTATAATTCAATTCATGATTCATGATTCAATTCATGGTTCATGATTCAATTCATGATTCAATTCATGATTTGTGATTCATGATTCTATTTATGATTTATGATTCAATTTATAATTCGATTCATGATTCATGATTCATGATTCATGATTCGATTCATGATTCATGATTCAATTCATGATTCATGATTCAATTCATGATTCATGATTCAATTCATGATTCATGGTTCAATTCATGATTCATGGTTCAATTCATGATTCATGGTTCAATTCATGATTCATGGTTCATGATTCATTTCATGATTCATGATTCAAGATTCAATTCATAATTCATGATTCATGATTCGATACTTGATTCATGATTCAATTTATGATTCAATTCATGATTCAATTCATGATTTGTGATTTAATTCATGATTTATGATTCAATTTATGATTCATGATTCATGATTCGATTAATGATTCATGATTCAATTTATGATTCATGATTCGACTAATGATTCATGATTCAATTCATGATTCATGATTTAATTCATGATTCATGATTTGATTCATGATTCATTTCATAATTCATGATTCATGATTCAGAATTCAATTCATGATTCATGATTCAATTAATGATTCATGATTCATGATTCATGATTCAATTCATGATTCATGATTCGCTTAATGATTCATGATTCATGATTCATGTATTGATTCATAATTTATGATTCAATTCATGATTCATGACTTATGATTCATGATTCGACTCATGATTCAATTCATGATTCATGGTTCATCATTCATGAATTAATTCATGATTCATGATTCAATTCATGATTAAATTCATTATTCATGATTCAAATCGTGACTCAAGATTCGATTCATGATTCAATTCATTATTCATGATTCGATTCGTGATTCAAGATTCAATTCATGATTCATGATTCAATTTATGATTCATGATTCAATTCATGATTCATGATTCATGATTCGATTCATGATTCGATTCATGATTCATGATTCGATTCATGATTCATCATTCGATTCATGATTCAAGATTTATGATTCGATTCTTGATTTTTGATTCATGATTCGATTCATGATTCATGAATCATGATTCGATTCATGATTCATGAATCATGATTCGATTCATAATTCATGATTCATGATTTGATTCATGATTCATGATTCAATTCATGATTCATGATTCGATTAATGATTCATGATTCGATTCATGATTCATGATTCAATTCATGATTCAATTCATGATTCATGATTCATGATTCAATTCAGGATTCATGATTCAATTCATGATTCAATACATAATTCATGATTAAATTCATGATTCATGATTCATTTCATGATTCAATTCATGATTCATGATTGAATTCATGTTTCATGATTCATGATTCAATTCATGATTCATTTCATGATTCATGATTCAATTCATGATTCATGATTCATGATTCATTTCATGATTTAGGATTCAATTCATGATTCATGATTCAATTCATGATTCATGATTCGATTTATGATTCATGATTCGAATCATGATTCATTTCATGTTTCATGATTCAATTCATGATTCATGATTCATGATTCAATTCATGATTCATGGTTCATGATTCGATTCATGTTTCATGATTCGATTCATGGTTCATGATTCATTTCATGGTTCATGATTCGATTCATGTTTCATGATTCATTTCATGATTCATGATTTGATTTATGATTTATGATTCGATTCATGATTCATGATTCATGATTCATTTCATGATTCATGATTCGACTCATGATTCGACTCATGATTCGACTCATGATTCATGATTCAATTCATGATTCATGATTCATGATTCAATTCATGATTCATGATTCAATTCATGATTCATGATTCATGATTCAATTCATGATTTGTGATTTATAATTCAATTCATGATTCATGATTCAATTCATGGTTCATGATTCAATTCATGATTCAATTCATGATTTGTGATTCATGATTCTATTTATGATTTATGATTCAATTTATAATTCGATTCATGATTCATGATTCATGATTCATGATTCGATTCATGATTCATGATTCATGATCCATGATTCAATTCATGATTCATGATTCGATTCATGATTCATGATTCAATTCATGATTCATGATTCAATTCATGATTCATGGTTCAATTCATGATTCATGGTTCAATTCATGATTCATGGTTCAATTCATGATTCATGGTTCATGATTCATTTCATGATTCATGATTCAATTCATAATTCATGATTCATGATTCGATACTTGATTCATGATTCAATTTATGATTCAATTCATGATTCAATTCATGATTTGTGATTTAATTCATGATTTATGATTCAATTTATGATTCATGATTCATGATTCAATTTATGATTCATGATTCGACTAATGATTCATGATTCAATTCATGATTCATGATTTAATTCATGATTCATGATTTGATTCATGATTCATTTCATAATTCATGATTCATGATTCAGAATTCAATTCATGATTCATGATTCAATTAATGATTCATGATTCATGATTCATGATTCAATTCATCATTCATGATTCGATTCATGATTCAAGATTCATGATTCAATTCATGATTTATGATTCATGATTCGACTCATGATTCATGATTCAATTCATGATTCATGATTCATGATTTAATTCATGATTCATGGTTCATGATTCATGATTCAATTCATGATTCATGATTCAATTCATGATTCATGATTCAATTCATGATTCATCATTCAATTCATGATTTGTTATTCATGATTCAATTCATGATTCATGATTCATGATTCAATTCATGATTCATGATTCGATTAATGATTCATGATTCAATTTATGATTCATGATTCGACTAATGATTCATGATTCAATTTATGATTCATAATTTGACTAATGATTCATGATTCAATTCATGATTCATGATTCAATTCATGATTCATGATTCATTTCATTATTCATGATTCATGATTCATGATTCAATTCATGATTCATGATTCATGATTCAATTCATGATTCATGATTCAAAATTCAATTCATGATTCATGATTCAATTAATGATTCATGATTCAATTCATGATTCATGATTCGATTAATGATTCTTGATTCAATTCATGATTCATGATTCATGTATTGATTCATAATTTATGATTCAATTCATGATTCATGATTGAAATCATTATTCAATTCATTATTCATGATTCAAGATTCAATTCATGATTCATGATTCAATTCATGATTCATGATTCAATTAATGATTCATGATTCAATTCATGATTCATGATTCATGATTTATGATTCAATTCATGATTCATGATTGAAATCATGATTCAATTCATGATTCATGATTCAAGATTCAATTCATGATTCATGATTCAATTCATGATTCATGATTCGATTAATGATTCTTGATTCAATTCATGATTCATGTATTGATTCATAATTTATGATTCAATTCATGATTCATGATTTATGATTCATGATTCGACTCATGATTCATGATTCAATTCATGATTCATGATTGAAATCATGATTCAATTCATTATTCATGATTCATGATTCAATTCATGATTCATGATTCAATTCATGATTCATGATTCATTTCATAATTCATGATTCATGATTCAATTCATGATTCATGATTCAATTCATGATTCATGATTCAAGATTCAATTCATGATTCATGATTTAATTAATTATTCATGATTCAATTCATGATTCATGGTTCAATTAATGATTCTTGATTCAATTCATGATTCATGATTCATGTATTGATTCATAATTTATGATTCAATTCATGATTCATGATTTATGATTCAAATCATGATTCATGATTGAAATCATGATTCAATTCATTATTCATGATTCGATTTGTGACTCAAGATTCAATTTATGATTCATGATTCATTCATAATTCATGATTCAATTCATGATTCATGATTCAGTTCATGATTCATGATTCATGATTCAATTCATGATTCATGATTCAATTCATGATTCATGATTCATGATTCAATTCATGATTCTTGATTCGATTCATGATTCATATTATGATTCATGATTCATGATTCAATTCATGATTCATGATTCAATTCATCATTCATTATTCTATTCATGATTCATGATTCGATTCATGATTCAAGATTCATGATTCAATTTATGATTTATGATTCATGATTCAATTCATGATTCTTGATTCAATTCAAGATTTATTATTCAATTCATGATTTATGATTCATGATTCGATTCATGATTCATGATTCAATTCATGATTCATGATTTATGATTCAATTCATGATTCATGATTCAAATCATGATTCAATTCATGATTCATGATTAATTCATAATTCATGATTCATGATTCAATTCATGATTCATGATTCATTCATGATTCATTATTCGATTCATCATTCGATTCATGATTCATGATTCATGATTCATGATTCGATTCATGATTCATGATTCAATTAATGATTCATGATTCAATTCATGATTCATGATTCGATTAATGATTCTTGATTCAATTCATGATTCATGATTCATGTATTGATTCATAATTTATGATTCAATTCATGATTCATGATTGAAATCATTATTCAATTCATTATTCATGATTCAATTAATGATTCATGATTCAATTCATGATTCATGATTCATGATTTATGATTCAATTCATGATTCATGATTGAAATCATGATTCAATTCATGATTCATGATTCAAGATTCAATTCATGATTCATGATTCAATTCATGATTCATGATTCGATTAATGATTCTTGATTCAATTCATGATTCATGTATTGATTCATAATTTATGATTCAATTCATGATTCATGATTTATGATTCATGATTCGACTCATGATTCATGATTCAATTCATGATTCATGATTGAAATCATGATTCAATTCATGATTTATGATTCATGATTCGACTAATGATTCATGATTCAATTCATGATTCATGATTCAATTCATGATTCATGATTCATTTCATAATTCATGATTCATGATTCAATTCATGATTCATGATTCAATTCATGATTCATGATTCAAGATTCAATTCATGATTCATGATTTAATTAATGATTCATGATTCAATTCATGATTCATGGTTCAATTAATGATTCTTGATTCAATTCATGATTCATGATTCATGTATTGATTCATAATTTATGATTCAATTCATGATTCATGATTTATGATTCAAATCATGATTCATGATTGAAATCATGATTCAATTCATTATTCATGATTCGATTTGTGACTCAAGATTCAATTTATGATTCATGATTCATTCATAATTCATGATTCAATTCATGATTCATGATTCAGTTCATGATTCATGATTCATGATTCAATTCATGATTCATGATTCAATTCATGATTCATGATTCATGATTCAATTCATGATTCTTGATTCGATTCATGATTCATATTATGATTCATGATTCATGATTCAATTCATGATTCATGATTCAATTCATCATTCATTATTCTATTCATGATTCATGATTCGATTCATGATTCAAGATTCATGATTCAATTCATGATTTATGATTCATGATTCAATTCATGATTCTTGATTCAATTCAAGATTCATGATTCAATTCATGATTTATGATTCATGATTCGATTCATGATTCATGATTCAATTCATGATTCATGATTTATGATTCAATTCATGATTCATGATTCAAATCATGATTCAATTCATGATTCATGATTAATTCATAATTCATAATTCATGATTCATGATTCAATTCATGATTCATGATTCATTCATGATTCATTATTCGATTCATCATTCGATTCATGATTCATGATTCATGATTCATGATTCGATTCATGATTCATGATTCAATTCATGATTCATGATTCATGATTCAATTCATGATTCATGATTCAATTCATGATTCATGATTCAATTCATGATTCATGATTCATGATTCAATTCATGATTCATAAATCATGATTTAATTCATGATTCATGATTTAATTCATGATTCATGATTTAATTCATGATTCATAATTCATGTTTCGATTCATTATTCAATTTATGATTCGATTCATGATTCACGATTCAATTCATGATTCATGATTCGATTCATGTTTTATGATTCAATTCATGTTTCATAATTCATGATTCAATTCATGATTCATGATTCATGAGTCAATTTATGATTCATGATTCGATTCATGTTTTATGATTCAATTCATGATTCATGATTCGATTTATGATTCATAAATCATGATTTATTTCATGATTCATGATTTAATTCATGATTTATAATTCATGTTTCGATTCATTATTCAATTTATGATTTGATTCATGATTCACGATTCAATTCATGATTCATTTTTCATTATTCGATTCATGATTCATGATTCAATTCATGATTCATGATTCATGAGTCAATTTATGATTCATGATTCGATTCATGTTTTATGATTCAATTCATGATCCGGATTATGATTCATGATTCATGACTCAAATCATGATTCATTTCATGATTTAGGATTCGATTCATGATTCAAGATTCATGATTCAATTTATGATTTATGATTCATGATTCGACTCATGATTCATGATTCAATTCATGATTCATGATTTATGATTCGACTCATGATTCATGGTTCAATTCATGATTCATGATTCAATTCATGATTCATGATTCAATTCATGATTCATGATTTGATTCATGATTCATTTCATGGTTCATGATTCAATTTATGATTCATGATTCATTTCATAATTCATGATTCATGATTCAATTCATGATTCATGATTCAATTCATGGTTCATGATTCATGATTCATGATTCATGATTCAATTTATGATTCATGATTCATTTCATAATTCATGATTCATGATTCAATTAATGATTCAATTCATGATTCATGATTCAATTCATGATTCATGATTCTATTCATGATTCATGATTCATGATTCTATTCATGATTCATGATACTATTCATGATTCATGATTCATGATACAATTCATGATTTGTGATTCATTATTGAATTCATGATTCTTGATTCGATTCATGATTAATATGATTCATGATTCGAATCATGATTCATGATTCAATTCATGATTCAATTCATGATTCATGATTCAATTCATCATTCATTATTCTATTCATGATTCATGATTCAAGATTCATTATTCAATTCATGACTTATGATTAATGATTCGACTCATGATTCATGATTCAATTCATGATTCATGATTCAATTCATGATTCATGATTCAAATCATTATTTGTAATTTATGATTGAATTCATGATTCATGATTCATGATTCAATTCATGATTTATGATTCGATTAATGATTCATGATTCAATTTATGATTCATGATTCATGATTCGACTAATGATTCATGATTCAATTTATGATTCATGATTCATGATTCGACTAATGATTCATGATTCAATTTATGATTAATGATTCATGATTCGACTAATGATTCATGATTCAATTCATGATTCATGATTCATAATTCAATTCATGATTCATGATTTAATTCATGATTAATGATTCATTTTATAATTCATGATTCATGATTCGACTAATGATTCATGATTCAATTTATGATTCATGCTTCATGATTCGACTAATGATTCATGATTCAATTAATGATTCATGATTCATGATTCAATTCATGATTCATGATTCGATTAAGGATTTATGATTCAATTCATGATTCATGATTCATGTATTGATTCATAATTTATGATTCAATTCATGATTCATGATTCATGATTTATTAATCAATTCATGATTCATGAATCAAATCATGATTCAATTCATTATTCAAGATTCGATTCGTGACTCAAGATTCAATTCATGATTCCTGATTCATTCATAATTCGTGATTCATGATTCAATTCATGATTCATGATTTATGATTCAATTCAGAATTTGTGATACATGATTCAATTCATGATTCTAGATTCGATTCATGATTCATAATATGATTCATGATTCGATTCATGATTCATAATATGATTCATGATTCAAATCATGATTCATGATTCAATTCATGATTCATGAATCAATTCATGATTCATTATTCTATTCATGATTTATGATTCAATTCATGATTCGGTTCATGATTCAAGATTCATGATTCAATTCATGATTCATGGTTCATGATTCATGATTTAATTCATGATTTATGATTCAATTCACGATTCAATTCATGATTCATGATTCATAATTCATGATTTAATTCATGATTCATGATTCATGATTCAATTCATGATTCATGATTCGATTAATGATTCATGATTCGATTAATGATTCATGATTCAATTTATGATTCATGATTCGACTAATGATTCATGATTCAATTTATGATTCATAAATCATGATTCAATTCATCATTCATGATTCATGATTCATGATTCAATTCATGATTCATGATTTGATTCATGATTCATTATTTAATTCATGATTCATTTCATAAATCATGATTCATGATTCATGATTCATGATTCAATTCATGATTCAATTAATGATTCATGATTCATGATTCAATTCATGATTCATGATTCATTTCATAAATCATGATTCATGATTCGACTAATGATTCATGATTCAATTTATGATTCATGATTCATGATTCGACTAATGATTCATGATTCAATTCATGATTCATGATTCATTTCATAATTCATGATTCATGATTCATGATTCAATTCATGATTCATGATTCGATTAATGATTCAATTCATGATTCATGTATTGATTCATAATTTATGATTCAATTCATTATTCATGATTTATGATTCAATTCATGATTCATGATTCAAATCATGATTCAATTCATTATTCATGATTCGATTTGTGGCTCAAGATTCAATTCATGATTCATGATTCATTTCATAATTCATGATTCATGATTCAATTCATGATTCATGATTCGATTAATGATTCATGATTCAATTCATGAATCATGATTCATGTATTGATTCATAATTTATGATTCAATTCATGATTCATGATTTATGGTTCAATTCACGATTCATGATTCAAATCATGATTCAATTCATTATTCATGATTCAATTCGTGACTCAAGATTCAATTCATGATTCATGATTAATTCATAATTCATGATTCATGATTCAATTCATGATTCATGATTCATTTATGATTCATGATTCGATTCATGATTCATGATTCGATTCATGATTCATGATTTAATTCATGATTCATGATTCATTTCATGGTTCATGATTCATGATTCAATTTATGATTTATGTTTCAATTTATGATTCATGATTCATTTCATGATTCATGATTCAATTCATGATTCATGATTCAATTCATGGTTCATGATTCATGATTCATGATTCAATTTATGATTCATGATTCATTTCATAATTCATGATTCAATTCATGATTCAATTCATGATTCATAATTCAATTCATGATTCATGATTCATGATTCTATTCATGATTCATAATTCATGATACAATTCATGATTTGTGATTCATGATTCAATTCATGATTCTTGATTCGATTCATGATTAATAATATGATTCATGATTTGAATCATGATTCATGATTCAATTCATGATTTAATTCATGATTCATGATTCAATTCATGATTTAATTCATGATTCATGATTCAATTCATCATTCCTTATTCTATTAATGATTCATGATTCAAGATTCATTATTCAATTCATGACTTATGATTCATGATTCGACTCATGATTCATGATTCAATTTATGATTCATGATTCAATTTATGATTCATGATTCAATTCATGATTCATGGTTCATGATTAATGATTCAATTCATGATTCAATTCATGATTCAATTCACGATTCATGATTCAAATCATGATTCATGATTCATGATTCAATTTATGATTCATGATTCATGATTCAACTAATGATTCATGATTCAATTTATGATTCATGATTCATGATTCATAATTCAATTCATGATTCATGATTTAATTCATGATTAATGATTCATTTTATAATTCATGATTCATGATTCATGATTCATGATTCAATTCATGATTCAATTAAAGATTCATGATTCATGATTCAATTCATGATTCATGATTCGATTAATGATTCATGATTCAATTCATGATTCATGATTCATGTATTGATTCATAATTTATGATTCAATTCATGATTCATGATTCATGATTTATTATTCAATTCATGATTCATGATTCATGATTCATGATTCAATTCAGGATTTGTGATTCATGATTCAATTCATGATTCTTGATTCGATTCATGATTCAAGATTCATGATTCAATTCATGATTCATGATTAAATTCATGATTCATGATTCAATTCATGATTTATGATTCAATTCATGATTCAATTCATGATTCATGATTCATAATTCATGATTCAATTCATGATTTGTAATTCATGATTCAATTCATGATTCATGATTCAATTCATGATTCATGATTCGACTAATGATTCATGATTCAATTTATGATTCATGATTCATGATTCGACTAATGATTCATGATTCAATTTATGATTCATGATTCGACTAATGATTCATGATTCAATTTATGATTCATGATTCATGATTCAATTCATGATTCATGATTCATGATTCATGATTCAATTCATGATTCATGATTTGATTCATGATTCATGATTCATGATTCAATTCATGATTCATGATTTATGATTTAATTCGATTCATTTCATAAATCATGATTCATGATTCATGATTCAATTCATGATTCATGATTCAATTAATGATTCATGATTCATGATTCAATTCATGATTCATGATTCATTTCATAAATCATGATTCGACTAATGATTCATGATTCAATTTATAATTCATGATTCATGATTCGACTAATGATTCATGATTCATTTCATAATTCATGATTCATGATTCATGATTCAATTCATGATTCATGATTCATGATTCAATTCATGATTCATGATTCGATTAATGATTCAATTCATGATTAATGATTCATGTATTGATTCATAATTTATGATTCAATTCATGATTCATTATTCATGATTTATGATTCAATTCATGATTCATGATTCAAATCATGATTCATGATTCAAATCATGATTCAATTCATTATTCATGATTTGATTTGTGACTCAAGATTCAATTCATGATTCATGATTCATTCATAATTCATGATTCATGTTTCAATTCATGATTCATGATTCAATTCATGATTCATGATTTATGATTCAATTCATGATTCATGATTCAATTCATGATTCATGATTCATGATTCAATTCATGATTTGTGATTCATGATTCAATTCATGATTCTTGATTCGATTCATGATTCATAATATGATTCATGATTCAATTCATGATTTATGATTCAATTCATCATTCATTATTCTATTCATGATTCATGATTCAATTCATGATTCATGATTTGATTCATGATTCAAGATTCATGATTCAATTCATGATTTATGATTTATGATTCGACTCATGATTCATAATTCAATTCACGATTCATGATTCAATTCATGATTCATGGTTCATGATTCATGATTCAATTCATGATTCATGATTCAATTCATGATTCATGATAGAATTCATGATTCATGATTCAATTTATGATTTGTGATTCATGATTCAATTCATGATTCATGATTCATGATTCAATTCATGATTCATGATTCGATTATTGATTCATGATTTAATTTATGATTCAATTCATGATTCATGATTCATGATTCAATTCATGATTCAATTAATGATTCATGATTTGATTCATGATTCATGATTCAATTCATGATTTATGATTCATGATTCGACTCATGATTCATGATTCAATTCATGATTCATGATTCAATTTATGATTCATGATTCATGATTCAATTCATGATTCATGATTCATGTATTGATTCATAATTTATGATTCAATTCATGATTCATGATTCATGATTTATGATTCAATTCATTCATGATTCGATTCGTGACTCAAGATTCAATTCATGATTCATGACTCAAGATTCAATTCATGATTCATGATTCATGATTCAATTCATGATTTGTGATTCATGATTCAATTCATGATTCTTGATTCGATTCATGATTCATAATATGATTCATGATTCAAATCATGATTCGAATCATGATTCATGATTCAATTCATGATTCATGATTCATGATTCAATTCATAATTCATTATTCTATTCATGATTCATGATAAAATTTATGATTCATGATTCGATTCATGATTTATGATTCAATTCATGATTCAATTCATGATTCATGATTTGTGATTCATGATTCAATTCATGATTTGTGATTCATGATTCAATCCATGATTCATGATTCATGATTCATGATTCATGATTCAATTTATGATTCATGATTCATGATTCGACTAATGATTCATGATTCATATTTCAATTCATGATTCATGATTCATGATTCATGATTCAATTCATAATTCATGATTCATGATTCAATTCATAATTCATGATTCATGATTTAATTCATGATTCATGATTCATTTCATAAATCATGATTCATGATTCATTTCATAATTCATGATTCATGATTCAATTCATGATTCATGATTCGATTAATGATTCATGATTCATGATTCAATTTATGATTCATGATTCAATTTATGATTCATGATTCGACTAATGATTCATGATTCAATTTATGATTCATGATTCATGATTCGACTAATGATTCATGTTTCAATTCATTAATCATGATTCATGATTAATG
This sequence comes from Mixophyes fleayi, assembly GCF_038048845.1. Classification (NCBI taxonomy): domain Eukaryota; kingdom Metazoa; phylum Chordata; class Amphibia; order Anura; family Limnodynastidae; genus Mixophyes; species Mixophyes fleayi. The sequence goes on from NW_027445973.1 coordinate 80,654, forward strand.
ATTGAATTCATGATTCATGATTTAATTCGTGATTCATGATTCAATTCATGATTCATGATTCAATTCATGATTCATGATTCAATTAATGATTCATGATTCAATTCATGATTCATAATTCATGTATTGATTAATAATTTATGACTCAATTCATGATTCATGATTTATGATTCAATTCATGATTCATGATTCAATTCATTATTCATGATTCGATTCGTGACTCAAGATTCAATTCATGATTCATGATTCATTCATAATTCATGATTCATATTTCAATTCATGATTTGTGATTCATAATTCAATTCATGATACTTGATTCGATTCATGATTCCTAATATGATTCATGATTCAATTCATGATTCAATTCATGATTCATGATTCAATTCATAGATTCATTATTCTATTCATGATTCATGATTCAATTCATGATTCATGATTCGATTCATGATTCACGATTCATGGTACATGATTCATGACTTATGATTCATGATTCGACTCATGATTCATGATTAAATTCATGATTCATGATTCAATTCATGATTCATGGTACCTGATTCTTGATTTAATTCATGATTTATGATTCAATTCATGATTCAATTCATGATTCATGATTCATGATTCAATTCATGATTCATGATTCGATTAATGATTCATGATTCAATTTATGATTCATGATTCATGATTCGACTAATGATTCATGATTCAATTTATGATTCATGATTCATGATTCAATTCATGATTCATGATTTATGATTCATGATTCAATTCATGATTCATGATTTGATTCATGATTTATGATTCAATTCATGATTCATGATTCATGATTTATGATTCATGATTTATGATTCAATTCATGATTCATGATTCAAATCATGATTCAATTCATTCATGATTCGATTCGTGACTCAAGATTCAATTCATGATTCATGATTCATGATTCAATTCATGATTTGTGATTCATGATTCAATTCATGATTCTTGATTCGATTCATGATTCATAATATGATTCATGATTCGAATCATGATTCGAATCATGATTCATGATTCAATTCATGATTCATGATTCAATTCATAATTCATTATTCTATTCATGATTCATGATAAAATGTATGATTCATGATTCGATTCATGATTCAAGATTCATGATTCAATTCATGATTTATGATTCAATTCATGATTCATGATTCAATTCATGATTTGTGATTCATGATTCAATCCATGATTCATGATTCATGATTCGATTCATGATTCATGATTCGATTCATGATTCATGATTCCATTCATGATTCATGATTCAATTCATGATTTAATTCATGATTCATGATTTAATTCATGATTCATAATTCATGTTTCGATTCATGATTCAATTTATGATTCGAATCATGATTCACGATTCAATTCTTGATTTATGATTCGATTCATGTTTTATGATTCAATTCATGATTCATGATTCATTTCATGATTCTTTCATGATTCATGATTCATGATTCAATTTATGATTCGATTCATGATTCATGATTCGATTCATGTTTTATGATTTAATTCATGATTCATGATCCGATTTATGATTCATGATTCATGATTCAATTCATGATTCAATTCATGATTCAATTTATAATTCAATTCATTATTTATGATTCATGATTCAATTCCTGATTCATGATTCAATTCATGATTGATAATATGATTCATGATTCGACTCATGATTCATGATTCAATTCATGATTCATGATTGAATTCATGATTCATAATATGATTCATGATTCGAATCATGATTCATGATTCAATTCATGATTCGATTCATGATTCAATTCATGATTCGATTCATGATTCATAATATGATTCATGATTCATAATATGATTCATGATTCGAATCATGATTCAATTCATGATTCAATTCATGATTCATGATTCAATTCATCATTCATTATTCTATTCATGATTCATGATTCAATTCATCATTCATGATTCGATTCATGATTCAAGATTCATGATTCAATTCATGATTTATGATTCATGATTCGACTCATGATTCATGATTCAATTCATGATTCATGATTCATGATTCATGATTCAATTCATGATTCATGATTCAATTCATGATTCATGATTCAATTCATGATTTGTGATTCATGATTCGATTCATGATTCAATTCATGATTCATGATTCGATTAATGATTCATGATTCAATTTATGATTCATGATTCGACTAATGATTCATGATTCAATTTATGATTCATGATTTCACTAATGATTCATGATTCAATTCATGATTCATGATTCAATTCATGATTCATTTCATTATTCATGATTCATGATTCATGATTCAATTCATGATTCATGATTCATGATTCAATTCATGATTCATGATTCAAGATTCGATTCATGATTCAATTAATGATTCATGATTCAATTCATGATTCATGATTCGATTAATGAGTCTTGATTCAATTCATGATTCATGATTCATGTATTGATTCATAATTTATGATTCAATTCATGATTCATGATTCATGATTTATGATTCAATTCATGATTCATGATTGAAATCATGATTCAATTCATTATTCATGATTCAAGATTCAATTCATGATTCATAATTCAATTATGATTCATGATTCAATTCATGATTCATGATTCATGATTTATGATTCAATTCATGATTCATGATTCAAGATTCAATTCATGATTCATGATTCAATTAATGATTCATGATTCAATTCATGATTCATGATTCGACTCATGATTCATGATTCAATTCATGATTCATGATTCATTTCATAATTCATGATTCATGATTCATGATTCAATTCATGATTCATGATTCAAGATTCAATTCATGATACATGATTTAATTAATGATTCATGATTCAATTCATGATTCATGATTCGATTAATGATTCTTGATTCAATTCATGATTCATGATTCATGTATTGATTCATAATTTATGATTCAATTCATGATTCATGATTTATGATTCAAATCATGATTCATGATTGAAATCATGATTCAATTCATTATTCATGATTCGATTTGTGACTCAAGATTCAATTTATGATTCATGATTCATTCATAATTCATGATTCATGATTCAATTCATGATTCATGATTCAGTTAATGATTCATGATTCATGATTCAATTCATGATTCATGATTCAATTCATGATTCATGATTCAATTCATGATTCATGATTCATGATTCAATTCATGATTCTTGATTCGATTCAATATTTCATATTATGATTCATGATTCATGATTCAATTCATGATTCATGATTCAATTCATCATTCATTATTCTATTCATGATTCATGATTCAATTCATGATTCATGATTCGATTCATGATTCAAGATTCATGATTCATGATTCGATTCATGATTCAAGATTCATGATTCAATTCATGATTTATGATTCATGATTCGACTCATGATTCATGATTCAATTCATGATTCAAGATTCATGATTCAATTCATGATTTATGATTCATGATTCGACTCATGATTCATGATTCAATTCATGATTTGTGATTCATGATCAATTCATAATTCTTGATTTGATTCATGATTCATAATATGATTCATGATTCAATTCATGATTCATGATTCGACTCATGATTCATGATTCAATTCATGATTCATGTTCATCATTCACGATTCAATTCATGATTTATGATTCAATTCATGATTCAATTCATGATTCATGATTCAATTCATGATTTGTTATTCATGATTCAATTCATGATTCATGATTCATTCATAATTCATGATTCAATTCATTATTCATGATTCATGATTCATGATTCATGATTCAATTCATGATTTGTGATTCATGATTCAATTCATGATTCTTGATTCGATTCATGATTCATAATATGATTCATGATTCAATTCATGATTCATGATTCAATTCATGATTCATAATATGATTCATGATTCAATTCATGATTCATGATTCAATTCATCATTCATTATTCTATTCATGATTCATGATTCAATTCATGATTCATTATTCAATTCATGATTCAAGATTCATGATTCAATTCATGATTTATGATTCATGATTCAATTCATGATTCAATTCATGATTCATGATTCAATTCATGATTCATTATTCTATTCATGATTCATGATTCAATTCATGATTCATGATTCGATTCATGATTCACGATTCATGGTACATGATTCATGACTTATGATTCATGATTCGACTCATGATTCATGATTAAATTCATGATATCATGATTCAATTCATGATTCATGGTACCTGATTCTTGATTTAATTCATGATTCATGATTCAATTCATGATTCGATTAATGATTCAATTCATGATTAATGATTCATGTATTGATTCATAATTTATGATTCAATTCATGATTCATTATTCATATAATGATTTATGATTCAATTCATGATTCATGATTCAAATCATGATTCATGATTCAAATCATGATTCAATTCATTATTCATGATTCGATTTGTGACTCAAGATTCAATTCATGATTCATGATTCATTCATAATTCATGATTCATGTTTCAATTCATGATTCATGATTCAATTCATGATTCATGATTCATGATTTATGATTCAATTCATGATTCATGATTCAATTCATGATTCATGATTCATGATTCAATTCATGATTTGTGATTCATGATTCAATTCATGATTCTTGATTCGATTCATGATTCATAATATGATTCATGATTCATGATTCAATTCATGATTATGATTCAATTCATCATTCATTATTCTATTCATGATTCATGATTCAATTCATGATTCATGATTTGATTCATGATTCAAGATTCATGATTCAATTCATGATTTATGATTTATGATTCGACTCATGATTCATAATTCAATTCACGATTCATGATTCATGATTCAATTCATGATTCATGATTCAATTCATGATTCATGATTCAATTTATGATTTGTGATTCATGATTCAATTCATGATTCATGATTTATGATTCAATTCATGATTCATGATTCATGATTCAATTCATGATTCAATTAATGATTCATGATTTGATTCATGATTCATGATTCAATTCATGATTTATGATTCATTGATTCGACTCATGATTCATGATTCAATTCATGATTCATGATTCAATTTATGATTCATGATTCATGATTCAATTCATGATTCATGATACATGTATTGATTCATAATTTATGATTCAATTCATGATTCATGATTCATGATTTATGATTCAATTCATTCATGATTCGATTCGTGACTCAAGATTCAATTCATGATTCATGACTCAAGATTCAATTCATGATTCATGATTCATGATTCAATTCATGATTTGTGATTCATGATTCAATTCATGATTCTTGATTCGATTCATGATTCATAATATGATTCATGATTCGAATCATGATTCGAATCATGATTCATGATTCAATTCATGATTCATGATTCATGATTCAATTCATAATTCATTATTCTATTCATGATTCATGATAAAATTTATGATTCATGATTCGATTCATGATTTATGATTCAATTCATGATTCAATTCATGATTCAATTCATGATTCATGATTCAATTCATGATTCATGATTCAATTCATGATTTGTGATTCATGATTCAATTCATGATTTGTGATTCATGATTCAATCCATGATTCATGATTCATGATTCATGATTCAATTTATGATTCATGATTCATGATTCGACTAATGATTCATGATTCATATTTCAATTCATGATTCATGATTCATGATTCATGATTCAATTCATAATTCATGATTCATGATTCAATTCAATAATTCATGATTCATGATTTAATTCATGATTCATGATTCATTTCATAAATCATGATTCATGATTCATTTCATAATTCATGATTCATGATTTAATTCATGATTCATGATTCGATTAATGATTCATGATTCATGATTCAATTATGATTCATGATTCAATTTATGATTCATGATTCATGATTCGACTAATGATTCATGATTCAATTTATGATTCATGATTCATGATTCGACTAATGATTCATGTTTCAATTCATTAATCATGATTCATGATTAATGATTGAATTCATGATTCATGATTTAATTCGTGATTCATGATTCAATTCATGATTCATGATTCAATTCATGATTCATGATTCAATTAATGATTCATGATTCAATTCATGATTCATAATTCATGTATTGATTAATAATTTATGACTCAATTCATGATTCATGATTTATGATTCAATTCATGATTCATGATTCAATTCATTATTCATGATTCGATTCGTGACTCAAGATTCAATTCATGATTCATGATTCATTCATAATTCATGATTCATATTTCAATTCATGATTTATGATTCATGATTCATGATTCAATTCATAATTCATGATTCATGATTCAATTCATGATTTGTGATTCATAATTCAATTCATGATTCTTGATTCGATTCATGATTCCTAATATGATTCATGATTCATGATTCATGATTCAATTCATGATTCATTATTCTATTCATGATTCATGATTCAATTCATGATTCATGATTCGATTCATGATTCACGATTCATGGTACATGATTCATGACTTATGATTCATGATTCGACTCATGATTCATGATTAAATTCATGATTCATGATTCAATTCATGATTCATGGTACCTGATTCTTGATTTAATTCATGATTTATGATTCAATTCATGATTCAATTCATGATTCATGATTCATGATTCAATTCATGATTCATGATTCGATTAATGATTCATGATTCAATTTATGATTCATGATTCATGATTCGACTAATGATTCATGATTCAATTTATGATTCATGATTCATGATTCAATTCATGATTCATGATTTATGATTCATGATTCAATTCATGATTCATGATTTGATTCATGATTTATGATTCAATTCATGATTCATGATTCATGATTTATGATTCATGATTTATGATTCAATTCATGATTCATGATTCAAATCATGATTCAATTCATTCATGATTCGATTCGTGACTCAAGATTCAATTCATGATTCATGATTCATGATTCAATTCATGATTTGTGATTCATGATTCAATTCATGATTCTTGATTCGATTCATGATTCATAATATGATTCATGATTCGAATCATGAATCATGATTTATGATTCATTAATAATTCATGATTCATAATTCAATACATGATTTGTGATTCATGATTCAATTCATGATTCTTGATTCGATTCATGATTCATAATATGATTCATGATTCGAATCATGATTCGAATCATGATTCATGATTCAATTCATGATTCATGATTCATGATTCAATTCATAATTCATTATTCTATTCATGATTCATGATAAAATTTATGATTCATGATTCGATTCATGATTCAAGATTCATGATTCAATTCATGATTTATGATTCAATTCATGATTCATGATTCAATTCATGATTTGTGATTCATGATTCAATCCATGATTCATGATTCATGATTCATGATTCGATTCATGATTCATGATTCGATTCATGATTCATGATTCCATTCATGATTCATGATTCATGATTCAATTCATGATTTAATTCATGATTCATGATTTAATTCATGATTCATAATTCATGTTTCGATTCATGATTCAATTTATGATTCGAATCATGATTCACGATTCAATTCTTGATTTATGATTCGATTCATGTTTTATGATTCAATTCATGATTCATGATTCATTTCATGATTCTTTCATGATTCATGATTCATGATTCAATTTATGATTCGATTCATGATTCATGATTCGATTCATGTTTTATGATTTAATTCATGATTCATGATCCGATTTATGATTCATGATTCATGATTCAATTCATGATTCAATTCATGATTCAATTTATAATTCAATTCATTATTTATGATTCATGATTCAATTCCTGATTCATGATTCAATTCATGATTGATAATATGATTCATGATTCGACTCATGATTCATGATTCAATTCATGATTCATGATTCAATTCATGATTCATAATATGATTCATGATTCGAATCATGATTCATGATTCAATTCATGATTCGATTCATGATTCAATTCATGATTCAATTCATGATTCTTGATTCGATTCATGATTCGAATCATGATTCATGATTCAATTCATGATTCAATTCATGATTCATGATTCAATTCATCATTCATTATTCTATTCATGATTCATGATTCAATTCATCATTCATGATTCGATTCATGATTCAAGATTCATGATTCAATTCATGATTTATGATTCATGATTCGACTCATGATTCATGATTCAATTCATGATTCATGATTCATGATTTAATTCATGATTCATGTTTCATGATTCATGATTCAATTCATGATTCATGATTCAATTCATGATTCATGATTCATGATTCAATTCATGATTTGTGATTCATGATTCGATTCATGATTCAATTCATGATTCATGATTCGATTAATGATTCATGATTCAATTTATGATTCATGATTCGACTAATGATTCATGATTCAATTTATGATTCATGATTTCACTAATGATTCATGATTCAATTCATGATTCATGATTCAATTCATGATTCATGATTCAATTCATGATTCATGATTCATGATTCATGATTCAATTCATGATTCATGATTCATGATTCAATTCATGATTCATGATTTCAAGATTCGATTCATGATTCAATTAATGATTCATGATTCAATTCATGATTCATGATTCGATTAATGATTCTTGATTCAATTCATGATTCATGATTCATGTATTGATTCATAATTTATGATTCAATTCATGATTCATGATTCATGATTTATGATTCAATTCATGATTCATGATTGAAATCATGATTCAATTCATTATTCATGATTCAAGATTCAATTCATGATTCATAATTCAATTAATGATTCATGATTCAATTCATGATTCATGATTCATGATTTATGATTCAATTCATGATTCATGATTGAAATCATGATTCAATTCATGATTCATGATTCAAGATTCAATTCATGATTCATGATTCAATTCATGATTCATGATTGAAATCATGATTCAATTCATGATTCATGATTCAAGATTCAATTCATGATTCATGATTCAATTAATGATTCATGATTCAATTCATGATTCATGATTCGACTCATGATTCATGATTCAATTCATGATTCATGATTCATGATTCAATTCATGATTCATGATTCATTTCATAATTCATGATTCATGATTCATGATTCAATTCATGATTCATGATTCAAGATTCAATTCATGATTCATGATTTAATTAATGATTCATGATTCAATTCATGATTCATGATTCGATTAATGATTCTTGATTCAATTCATGATTCATATTATGATTCATGATTCATGATTCAATTCATGATTCATGATTTATGATTCAAATCATGATTCATGATTGAAATCATGATTCAATTCATTATTCATGATTCGATTTGTGACTCAAGATTCAATTTATGATTCATGATTCATTCATAATTCATGATTCATGATTCAATTCATGATTCATGATTCAGTCATGATTCATGATTCAATTCATGATTCATGATTCAATTCATGATTCATGATTCATGATTCAATTCATGATTCTTGATTCGATTCATGATTCATATTATGATTCATGATTCATGATTCAATTCATGATTCATGATTCAATTTATCATTCATTATTCTATTCATGATTCATGATTCAATTCATGATTCATGATTCGATTCATGATTCAAGATTCATGATTCATGATTCGATTCATGATTCAAGATTCATGATTCAATTCATGATTTATGATTCATGATTCGACTCATGATTCATGATTCAATTCATGATTCAAGATTCATGATTCAATTCATGATTTATGATTCATGATTCGACTCATGATTCATGATTCAATTCATGATTCATGATCAATTCATAATTCTTGATTTGATTCATGATTCATAATATGATTCATGATTCAATTCATGATTCATGATTCGACTCATGATTCATGATTCAATTCATGATTCATGGTTCATCATTCACGATTCAATTCATGATTCACGATTCAATTCATGATTCATGATTCATGATTCATGATTCAATTCATGATTTGTGATTCATGATTCAATTCATGATTCTTGATTCGATTCATGATTCATAATATGATTCATGATTCAATTCATGATTCATGATTCAATTCATGATTCATAATATGATTCATGATTCAATTCATGATTCATGATTCAATTCATCATTCATTATTCTATTCATGATTCATGATTCAATTCATGATTCATTATTCAATTCATGATTCAAGATTCATGATTCAATTCATGATTTATGATTCATGATTCAATTCATGATTCAATTCATGATTCATGATTCATGATTCAATTCATGATTCATTATTCTATTCATGATTCAATTCATGATTCATGATTCGATTCATGATTCGATTCATGATTCACGATTCATGGTACATGATTCATGACTTATGATTCATGATTCGACTCATGATTCATGATTAAATTCATGATTCATGATTCAATTCATGATTCATGGTACCTGATTCTTGATTTAATTCATGATTCATGATTCAATTCATGATTCGATTAATGATTCAATTCATGATTAATGATTCATGTATTGATTCATGATTCATGATTCAATTCATGATTCATGATTCAAATCATGATTCATGATTCAAATCATGATTCAATTCATTATTCATGATTCGATTTGTGACTCAAGATTCAATTCATGATTCATGATTCATTCATAATTCATGATTCATGTTTCAATTCATGATTCATGATTCAATTCATGATTCATGATTCATGATTTATGATTCAATTCATGATTCATGATTCAATTCATGATTCATGATTCATGATTCAATTCATGATTTGTGATTCATGATTCAATTCATGATTCTTGATTCGATTCATGATTCATAATATGATTCATGATTCATGATTCAATTCATGATTTATGATTCAATTCATCATTCATTATTCTATTCATGATTCATGATTCAATTCATGATTCATGATTTGATTCATGATTCAAGATTCATGATTCAATTCATGATTTATGATTTATGATTAGACTCATGATTCATAATTCAATTCATGATTCATGATTCAATTCATGATTCATGGTTCATGATTCATGATTCAATTCATGATTCATGATTCAATTCATGATTCATGATTCAATTTATGATTTGTGATTCATGATTCAATTCATGATTCATGATTCATGATTCAATTCATGATTCATGATTCGATTATTGATTCATGATTTAATTTATGATTCAATTCATGATTCATGATTCATGATTCAATTCATGATTCAATTAATGATTCATGATTTGATTCATGATTCATGATTCAATTCATGATTTATGATTCATGATTCGACTCATGATTCATGATTCAATTCATGATTCATGATTCAATTTATGATTCATGATTCATGATTCAATTCATGATTCATGATACATGTATTGATTCATAATTTATGATTCAATTCATGATTCATGATTCATGATTTATGATTCAATTCATTCATGATTCGATTCGTGACTCAAGATTCAATTCATGATTCATGACTCAAGATTCAATTCATGATTCATGATTCATGATTCAATTCATGATTTGTGATTCATGATTCAATTCATGATTCTTGATTCGATTCATGATTCATAATATGATTCATGATTCGAATCATGATTCATGATTCAATTCATGATTCATGATTCATGATTCAATTCATAATTCATTATTCTATTCATGATTCATGATAAAATTTATGATTCATGATTCGATTCATGATTTATGATTCAATTCATGATTCAATTCATGATTCATGATTCAATTCATGATTCATGATTCAATTCATGATTTGTGATTCATGATTCAATTCATGATTTGTGATTCATGATTCAATCCATGATTCATGATTCATGATTCATGATTCATGATTCAATTTATGATTCATGATTCATGATTCGACTAATGATTCATGATTCATATTTCAATTCATGATTCATGATTCATGATTCATGATTCAATTCATAATTCATGATTCATGATTCAATTCATAATTCATGATTCATGATTTAATTCATGATTCATGATTCATTTCATAAATCATGATTCATGATTCATTTCATAATTCATGATTCATGATTTAATTCATGATTCATGATTCGATTAATGATTCATGATTCATGATTCAATTTATGATTCATGATTCAATTTATGATTCATGATTCATGATTCGACTAATGATTCATGATTCAATTTATGATTCATGATTCATGATTCGACTAATGATTCATGTTTCAATTCATTAATCATGATTCATGATTAATGATTGAATTCATGATTCATGATTTAATTCGTGATTCATGATTCAATTCATGATTCATGATTCAATTCATGATTCATGATTCAATTAATGATTCATGATTCAATTCATGATTCATAATTCATGTATTGATTAATAATTTATGACTCAATTCATGATTCATGATTTATGATTCAATTCATGATTCATGATTCAATTCATTATTCATGATTCGATTCGTGACTCAAGATTCAATTCATGATTCATGATTCATTCATAATTCATGATTCATATTTCAATTCATGATTCATGATTCATGATTCATGATTCAATTCATAATTCATGATTCATGATTCAATTCATGATTTGTGATTCATAATTCAATTCATGATTCTTGATTCGATTCATGATTCCTAATATGATTCATGATTCAATTCATGATTCAATTCATGATTCATGATTCATGATTCAATTCATGATTCAATTCATGATTCATGATTCAATTCATGATTCATTATTCTATTCATGATTCATGATTCAATTCATGATTCATGATTCACGATTCATGGTACATGATTCATGACTTATGATTCATGATTCGACTCATGATTCATGATTAAATTCATGATTCATGATTCAATTCATGATTCATGGTACCTGATTCTTGATTTAATTCATGATTTATGATTCAATTCATGATTCAATTCATGATTCATGATTCATGATTCAATTCATGATTCATGATTCGATTAATGATTCATGATTCAATTTATGATTCATGATTCATGATTCGACTAATGATTCATGATTCAATTTATGATTCATGATTCATGATACAATTCATGATTCATGATTCATGATTCAATTCATGATTCATGATTTATGATTCATGATTTATGATTCAATTCATGATTCATGATTCATGATTCAATTCATGATTTGTGATTCATGATTCAATTCATGAATTCTTGATTCGATTCATGATTCATAATATGATTCATGATTCGAATCATGAATCATGATTTATGATTCATTAATAATTCATGATTCATAATTCAATACATGATTTTGTGATTCATGATTCAATTCATGATTCTTGATTCGATTCATGATTCATAATATGATTCATGATTCGAATCATGATTCATGATTCAATTCATGATTCATGATTCATGATTCAATTCATAATTCATTATTCTATTCATGATTCATGATAAAATTTATGATTCATGATTCGATTCATGATTCAAGATTCATGATTCAATTCATGATTTATGATTCAATTCATGATTCATGATTCAATCCATGATTCATGATTCATGATTCATGATTCGATTCATGATTCATGATTCGATTCATGATTCATGATTCCATTCATGATTCATGATTCATGATTCAATTCATGATTTAATTCATGATTCATGATTTAATTCATGATTCATAATTCATGTTTCGATTCATGATTCAATTTATGATTCGAATCATGATTCACGATTCAATTCTTGATTTATGATTCGATTCATGTTTTATGATTCAATTCATGATTCATGATTCATTTCATGATTTCTTTCATGATTCATGATTCAATTTATGATTCGATTCATGATTCATGATTCGATTCATGTTTTATGATTTAATTTCATGATTCATGATCCGATTTATGATTCATGATTCATGATTCAATTCATGATTCAATTTATAATTCAATTCATTATTTATGATTCATGATTCAATTCCTGATTCATGATTCAATTCATGATTGATAATATGATTCATGATTCGACTCATGATTCATGATTCAATTCATGATTCATGATTCAATTCATGATTCATAATATGATTCATGATTCGAATCATGATTCATGATTCAATTCATGATTCGATTCATGATTCAATTCATGATTCAATTCATTGATTCTTGATTCGATTCATGATTCATAATATGATTCATGATTCGAATCATGATTCATGATTCAATTCATGATTCAATTCATGATTCAATTCATCATTCATTATTCTATTCATGATTCATGATTCAATTCATCATTCATGATTCGATTCATGATTCAAGATTCATGATTCAATTCATGATTTATGATTCATGATTCGACTCATGATTCATGATTCAATTCATGATTCATGATTCATGATTTAATTCATGATTCATGTTTCATGATTCATGATTCAATTCATGATTCATGATTCAATTCATGATTTGTGATTCATGATTCGATTCATGATTCAATTCATGATTCATGATTCGATTAATGATTCATGATTCAATTTATGATTCATGATTCGACTAATGATTCATGATTTCAATTTATGATTCATGATTTCACTAATGATTCATGATTCAATTCATGATTCATGATTCAATTCATGATTCATGATTCATTTCATTATTCATGATTCATGATTCATGATTCAATTCATGATTCATGATTCATGATTCAATTCATGATTCATGATTCAAGATTCGATTCATGATTCAATTAATGATTCATGATTCAATTCATGATTCATGATTCGATTAATGATTCTTGATTCAATTCATGATTCATGATTCATGTATTGATTCATAATTTATGATTCAATTCATGATTCATGATTCATGATTTATGATTCAATTCATGATTCATGATTGAAATCATGATTCAATTCATTATTCATGATTCAAGATTCAATTCATGATTCATAATTCAATTAATGATTCATGATTCAATTCATGATTCATGATTCATGATTTATGATTCAATTCATGATTCATGATTGAAATCATGATTCAATTCATGATTCAATTCAAGATTCAATTCATGATTCATGATTCAATTAATGATTCATGATTCAATTCATGATTCATGATTCGACTCATGATTCATGATTCAATTCATGATTCATGATTCATGATTCATGATTCAATTCATGATTCATGATTCATTTCATAATTCATGATTCATGATTCATGATTCAATTCATGATTCATGATTCAAGATTCAATTCATGATTCATGATTTAATTAATGATTCATGATTCAATTCATGATTCATGATTCGATTAATGATTCTTGATTCAATTCATGATTCATATTATGATTCATGATTCATGATTCAATTCATGATTCATGATTTATGATTCAAATCATGATTCATGATTGAAATCATGATTCAATTCATTATTCATGATTCGATTTGTGACTCAAGATTCAATTTATGATTCATGATTCATTCATAATTCATGATTCATGATTCAATTCATGATTCATGATTCAGTTCATGATTCATGATTCATGATTCAATTCATGATTCATGATTCAATTCATGATTCATGATTCATGATTCAATTCATGATTCTTGATTCGATTCATGATTCATATTATGATTCATGATTCATGATTCAATTCATGATTCATGATTCAATTTATCATTCATTATTCTATTCATGATTCATGATTCAATTCATGATTCATGATTCGATTCATGATTCAAGATTCATGATTCATGATTCGATTCATGATTCAAGATTCATGATTCAATTCATGATTTATGATTCATGATTCGACTCATGATTCATGATTCAATTCATGATTCAAGATTCATGATTCAATTCATGATTTATGATTCATGATTCGACTCATGATTCATGATTCAATTCATGATTTGTGATTCATGATCAATTCATAATTCTTGATTTGATTCATGATTCATAATATGATTCATGATTCAATTCATGATTCATGATTCGACTCATGATTCATGATTCAATTCATGATTCATGGTTCATCATTCACGATTCAATTCATGATTCACGATTCAATTCATTATTCATGATTCATGATTCATGATTCATGATTCAATTCATGATTTGTGATTCATGATTCAATTCATGATTCTTGATTCGATTCATGATTCATAATATGATTCATGATTCATGATTCAATTCATGATTCATGATTCAATTCATCATTCATTATTCTATTCATGATTCATGATTCAATTCATGATTCATTATTCAATTCATGATTCAAGATTCATGATTCAATTCATGATTTATGATTCATGATTCAATTCATGATTCAATTCATGATTCATGATTCAATTCATGATTCATTATTCTATTCATGATTCATGATTCGATTCATGATTCATGATTCGATTCATGATTCACGATTCATGGTACATGATTCATGACTTATGATTCATGATTCGACTCATGATTCATGATTAAATTCATGATTCATGATTCAATTCATGATTCATGGTACCTGATTCTTGATTTAATTCATGATTCATGATTCAATTCATGATTCATGATTCAATTCATGATTCATGATTCGATTAATGATTCATGATTCGATTAATGATTCATGATTCAATTTATGATTCATGATTCATGATTCGACTAATGATTCATGATTCAATTTATGATTCATGATTCATGATACAATTCATGATTCATGATTTATGATTCATGATTCAATTCATGATTCATGATTTGATTCATGATTTATGATTCAATTCATGATTCATGATTCATGATTTATGATTCATGATTTATGATTCAATTCATGATTCATGATTCAAATCATGATTCAATTCATTCATGATTCGATTCGTGACTTGTGATTCATGATTCAATTCATGATTCTTGATTCGATTCATGATTCATAATATGATTCATGATTCGAATCATGAATCATGATTTATGATTCATTTAATAATTCATGATTCATAATTCAATACATGATTTGTGATTCATGATTCAATCATGATTCTTGATTCGATTCATGATTCATAATATGATTCATGATTCGAATCATGATTCGAATCATGATTCATGATTCAATTCATGATTCATGATTCATGATTCAATTCATAATTCATTATTCTATTCATGATTCATGATGAAATTTATTATTCATGATTCGATTCATGATTCAAGATTCATGATTCAATTCATGATTTATGATTCAATTCATGATTCAATTCATGATTCATGATTCAATTCATGATTTGTGATTCATGATTCAATCCATGATTCATGATTCATGATTCGATTCATGATTCATGATTCGATTCATGATTCATGATTCATGATTCAATTCATGATTTAATTCATGATTCATGATTTAATTCATGATTCATAATTCATGTTTCGATTCAATTTATGATTCGAATCATGATTCACGATTCAATTCTTGATTTATGATTCGATTCATGTTTTATGATTCAATTCATGATTCATGATTCATGATTCATGATTCATGATTCGATTCATGTTTTATGATTTAATTCATGATTCATGATCCGATTTATGATTCATGATTCATGATTCAATTCATGATTCAATTCATGATTCAATTTATAATTCAATTCATTATTTATGATTCATGATTCAATTCCTGATTCATTATTTAATTCATGATTTATGATTCATGATTCGACTCATGATTCATGATTCAATTCATGATTCATGATTCAATTCATGATTCATAATATGATTCATGATTCGAATCATGATTCATGATTCAATTCATGATTCGATTCATGATTCAATTCATGATTCAATTCATGATTCATGATTCAATTCATGATTCTTGATTCGATTCATGATTCATAATATGATTCATGATTCGAATCATGATTCATGATTCAATTCATGATTCATGATTCAATTCATCATTCATTATTCTATTCATGATTCATGATTCAATTCATCATTCATGATTCGATTCATGATTCAAGATTCATGATTCAATTCATGATTTATGATTCATGATTCGACTCATGATTCATGATTCAATTCATGATTCATGATTTAAGTTTCATGATTCATGATTCAATTCATGATTCATGATTCAATTCATGATTCATGATTCAATTCATGGTTCATGATTCAATTCATGATTCATGATTCAATTCATGATTTGTGATTCATGATTCGATTCATGATTCAATTCATGATTCATGATTCGATTAATGATTCATGATTCAATTTATGATTCATGATTCGACTAATGATTCATGATTCAATTTATGATTCATGATTTGACTAATGATTCATGATTCAATTCATGATTCATGATTCAATTCATGATTCATGATTCATTTCATTATTCATGATTCATGATTCATGATTCAATTCATGATTCATGATTCAAGATTCAATTCATGATTCATGATTCAATTAATGATTCATGATTCAATTCATGATTCATGATTCGATTAATGATTCTTGATTCAATTCATGATTCATGATTCATGTATTGATTCATAATTTATGATTCAATTCATGATTCATGATTCATGATTTATGATTCAATTCATGATTCATGATTGAAATCATGATTCAATTCATTATTCATGATTCAAGATTCAATTCATGATTCATAATTCAATTAATGATTCATGATTCAATTCATGATTCATGATTCATGATTTATGATTCAATTCATGATTCATGATTGAAATCATGATTCAATTCATGATTCATGATTCAAGATTCAATTAATGATTCATGATTCAATTAATGATTCATGATTCAATTCATGATTCATGATTCGATTAATGATTCTTGATTCAATTCATGATTCATGATTCATGTATTGATTCATAATTTATGATTCAATTCATGATTCATGATTTATGATTCATGATTCGACTCATGATTCATGATTCAATTCATGATTCATGATTCATGATTCAATTCATGATTCATGATTCATTTCATAATTCATGATTCATGATTCATGATTCAATTCATGATTCATGATTCATGATTCAATTCATGATTCATGATTCAAGATTCAATTCATGATTTAATTAATGATTCATGATTCAATTCATGATTCATGATTCGATTAATGATTCTTGATTCAATTCATGATTCATGATTCATGTATTGATTCATAATTTATGATTCAATTCATGATTCATGATTTATGATTCAAATCATGATTCATGATTGAAATCATGATTCAATTCATTATTCATGATTCGATTTGTGACTCAAGATTCAATTTATGATTCATGATTCATTCATAATTCATGATTCATGATTCAATTCATGATTCATGATTCAGTTAATGATTCATGATTCATGATTCAATTCATGATTCATGATTCAATTCATGATTCATGATTCAATTCATGATTCTTGATTCGATTCATGATTCATATTATGATTCATGATTCATGATTCAATTCATGATTCATGATTCGATTCATGATTCAAGATTCATGATTCATGATTCGATTCATGATTCAAGATTCATGATTCAATTCATGATTTATGATTCATGATTCGACTCATGATTCATGATTCAATTCATGATTCAAGATTCATGATTCAATTCATGATTTATGATTCATGATTCGACTCATGATTCATGATTCAATTCATGATTTGTGATTCATGATCAATTCATAATTCTTGATTTGATTCATGATTCATAATATGATTCATGATTCAATTCATGATTCATGATTCGACTCATGATTCATGATTCAATTCATGATTCATGGTTCATCATTCACGATTCAATTCATGATTCACGATTCAATTCATGATTTATGATTCAATTCATGATTCAATTCATGATTCATGATTCAATTCATGATTTGTTATTCATGATTCAATTCATGATTCATGATTCATTCATAATTCATGATTCAATTCATTATTCATGATTCATGATTCATGATTCAATTCATGATTTGTGATTCATGATTCAATTCATGATTCTTGATTCGATTCATGATTCATAATATGATTCATGATTCATGATTCAATTCATGATTCATGATTCAATTCATCATTCATTATTCTATTCATGATTCATGATTCAATTCATGATTCATTATTCAATTCATGATTCAAGATTCATGATTCAATTCATGATTTAAGATTCATGATTCAATTCATGATTTATGATTCATGATTCGACTCATGATTCATGATTCAATTCATGATTCATGATTCAATTCATGATTCATGGTTCATGATTCAATTCATGATTCAATTCATGATTCATGATTCAATTCATGATTCATGATTCAATTTATGATTCATGATTCATGATTCGACTAATGATTCATGATTCAATTTATGATTTATGATTCATGATTCGACTAATGATTCATGATTCAATTCATGATTTATGATTCATGATTCGACTCATGATTCATGATTCAATTCATGATTCATGATTCAATTCATGATTCATGGTTCATGATTCATGATTCAATTCATGATTCATGATTCAATTTATGATTCATGATTCATGATTCGACTAATGATTCATGATTCAATTTATGATTCATGATTCATGATTCGACTAATGATTCATGAATCAATTTATGATTCATGATTCATGATTCGACTAATGATTCATGAATCAATTTATGATTCATGATTCATGATTCGACTAATGATTCATGAATCAATTCATGATTCATGATTCATTTCATACTTCATGATTCATGATTCATTTCATAATTCATGATTCATGATTCAATTCATTATTCATGATTCAATTAATGATTCATGATTCATGATTCAATTCATGATTCATGATTCGATTAATGATTCATGATTCAATTCATGATTCATGATTCATGTATTGATTCATAAATTATGATTCAATTCATGATTCATGATTCATGATTCATGATTTAATTCATGATTCATAATTCATGTTTCGATTCATTATTCAATTTATGATTCGATTCATGATTCATGATTCGATTCATGTTTTATGATTCAATTCATGTTTCATGATTCATGATTCAATTCATGATTCATGATTCATGAGTCAATTTATAATTCATGATTCGATTCATGTTTTATGATTCAATTCATGATCCGGATTATGATTCATGATTCATGACTCAAATCATGATTCATTTCATGATTTAGGATTCGATTCATGATTCAAGATTCATGATTCAATTTATGATTTATGATTCATGATTCGACTCATGATTCGACTCATGATTCATGATTCAATTCATGATTCATGATTAATTCATAATTCATAATTCATGATTCATGATTCAATTCATGATTCATGATTCATTCATGATTCATTATTCGATTCATGATTCATCATTCGATTCATGATTCATGATTCATGATTCATGATTCGATTCATGATTCATGATTCAATTCATGATTCATGATTCATGATTCAATTCATGATTCATAAATCATGATTTAATTCATGATTCATGATTTAATTCATGATTCATAATTCATGTTTCGATTCATTATTCAATTTATGATTCGATTCATGATTCATGATTCGATTCATGTTTTATGATTCAATTCATGTTTCATGATTCATGATTCAATTCATGATTCATGATTCATGAGTCAATTTATGATTCAGGATTCGATTCATGTTTTATGATTCAATTCATGATTCATGATTCGATTTATGATTCATAAATCATGATTTAATTCATGATTCATGATTTAATTCATGATTTATAATTCATGTTTCGATTCATTATTCAATTTATGATTCGATTCATGATTCACGATTCAATTCATGATTCATGATTCATTATTCGATTCATGTTTTATGATTCAATTCATGTTTCATGATTCATGATTCAATTCATGATTCATGATTCATGAGTCAATTTATGATTCATGATTTGATTCATGTTTTATGATTCAATTCATGATCCGGATTATGATTCATGATTCATGACTCAAATCATGATTCATTTCATGATTTAGGATTCGATTCATGATTCAAGATTCATGATTCAATTTATGATTTATGATTCATGATTCGACTCATGATTCGACTCATGATTCGACTCATGATTCATGATTTAATTCATGATTCATGATTCATTTCATGGTTCATGATTCAATTTATGATTCATGATTCATTTCATAATTCATGATTCATGATTCAATTCATGATTCATTATTCAATTCATGATTCATGATTCAATTCATGATTCATGATTTAATTCATGATTCATGATTCATTTCATGGTTCATGATTCAATTTATGATTCATGATTCATTTCATAATTCATGATTCATGATTCAATTCATGATTCATGATTCAATTCATGGTTCATGATTCATGATTCATGATTCATGATTCATGATTCATGATTCAATTCATGATTCATGATTCAATTCATGATTCATGATTCATGATTCTATTCATGATTCATGATTCATGATTCTATTCATGATTCATGATACTATTCATGATACAATTCATGATTTGTGATTCATTATTGAATTCATGATTCTTGATTCGATTCATGATTAATAATATGATTCATGATTCGAATCATGATTCATGATTCAATTCATGATTCATGATTCAATTCATCATTCATTATTCTATTCATGATTCATGATTCAAGATTCATTATTCAATTCATGACTTATGATTAATGATTCGACTCATGATTCATGATTCAATTCATGATTCATGATTCAATTCATGATTCATGGTTCATGATTCATGATTCAATTCATGATTCAATTCACGATTCATGATTCAAATCATGATTTGTGATTTATGATTGAATTCATGATTCATGATTCATGATTCAATTCATGATTTATGATTCGATTAATGATTCATGATTCAATTTATGATTCATGATTCATGATTCGACTAATGATTCATGATTCAATTTATGATTCATGATTCGACTAATGATTCATGATTCAATTTATGATTCATGATTCATGATTCGACTAATGATTCATGATTCATGATTCATGATTCATAATTCAATTCATGATTCATAATTTAATTCATGATTAATGATTCATTTTATAATTCATGATTCATGATTCATGATTCAATTAATGATTCATGATTCATGACTTCAATTCATGATTCATGATTCGATTAAGGATTTATGATTCAATTCATGATTCATGATTCATGTATTGATTCATAATTTATGATTCAATTCATGATTCATGATTCATGATTTATTAATCAATTCATGATTCATGAATCAAATCATGATTCAATTCATTATTCATGATTCGATTCGTGACTCAAGATTCAATTCATGATTCCTGATTCATTCATAATTCATGATTCATGATTCAATTCATGATTCATAATTCAATTCAGGATTTGTGATGCATGATTCAATTCATGATTCTTGATTCGATTCATGATTCATAATATGATTCATGATTCGATTCATGATTCATAATATGATTCATGATTCGAATCATGATTCATGATTCAATTCATGATTCATGATTCAATTCATGATTCATTATTCTATTCATGATTCATGATTCAATTCATGATTCGGTTCATGATTCAAGATTCATGATTTCAATTCATGACTTATGATTCATGATTTGACTCATGATTCATGATTAAATTCATGATTCATGATTCAATTCATGATTCATGGTTCATGATTCATGATTTAATTCATGATTTATGATTCAATTCACGATTCAATTCATGATTCATGATTCATAATTCATGATTCATGATTCATGATTCATTCATGATTCATGATTCGATTAATGATTCATGATTCAATTTATGATTCATGATTCATGATTCGACTAGATGATTCATGAATCAATTTATGATTCATGATTCAATTCATCATTCATGATTCATGATTCATGATTCAATTCATGATTCATGATTTGATTCATGATTCATGATTCATGATTCATGATTTAATTCATGATTCATTTCATAAATCATGATTCATTATTCATGATTCATGATTCAATTCATGATTCATGATTCAATTAATGATTCATGATTCATGATTCAATTCATGATTCATGATTCATTTCATGATTCATGATTCATTTCATAAATCATGATTCATGATTCGACTAATGATTCATGATTCAATTTATGATTCATGATTCATGATTCGACTAATGATTCATGATTCAATTCATGATTCATGATTCATGATTCATGATTCATGATTCGATTCATGATTCATGATTCAATTCATGATTCCTGATTCGATTAATGATTCAATTTCATGATTCATGATTCATGTATTGATTTATAATTTATGATTCAATTCATTATTCATGACTTATGATTCAATTCATTATTCATGATTCGATTGTGGCTCAAGATTCAATTCATGATTCATGATTCATTTCATAATTCATGATTCATGATTGAATTCATGATTCATGATTCATGATTCAATTCATGATTCATGATTCATGATTCATGATTCAATTCATGATTCATGATTCATGATTCAATTCATGATTTGTGATTCATGATTCAATTCATGATTCAATTCATGATTCATGATACAATTCATGATTCATGATACAATTCATGATTCATGATTCAATTCATGATTTGTTATACATGATTCAATTCATGATTCATGATTCATGATTCAATTCATGATTTGATTCATGATTCAATTTATGATTCATGATTCAATTTATGATTCATGATTCGACTAATGATTCATGATTCAATTCATGATTCATGATTCAATTCATAATTCATTATTCATGATTCACATCATGATTCATGATTCAATTAACGATTCATGATTCATGATTCATGATTCAATTCATGATTCAAGTCATGATTCATGATTCAATTCATGATTCGATTAATGATTCATGATTCATGTATTGATTCATAATTTATGATTCAATTCATGATTCATGATTCATGATTTATGATTCAATTCATGATTCATGATTCAAATCATGATTCAATTCATTATTCATGATTCGATTTGTGGCTTAAGATTCAATTCATGATTGATTCATGATTCAATTCATGATTCATGATTCATGATTCATGATTCAATTCATGATTCATGATTCATGATTCAATTCATGATTTGTGATTCATGATTCAATTCATCATTCATTATTCTATTCATGATTCATGATTCGATTCATGATTCAAGATTCATGATTCAATTCATGATTTATGATTCATGATTCAATTCATGATTCATGATTCAATTCATGATTCATGATTCAATTCATGATTCATGGTTCATGATTCATGGTTCATGATTCATGGTTCATGATTCATGGTTCATGATTCATGATTCAATTCATGATTTGTAATTCATGATTCAATTCATGATTCATGATTCAATTCATGATTCATGATTCGATTAATGATTCATAATTCAATTTATGATTCATGATTCATGATTCGACTAATGATTCATGATTCAATTTATGATTCATGATTCATGATTCAATTCATGATTCATGATTCATGATTCATGATTCAATTCATGATTCATGATTTGATTCATGATTCATGATTCATGATTCAATTCATGATTCATGATTCATGATTTAATTCATGATTCATTTCATAAATCATGATTCATGATTCAATTCATGATTCATGATTTATGATTCGACTCATGATTCATGAGTCAATTCATGATTCTTGATTCAATTCATGATTCATGATTCATTTCATGGTTCATGATTCATGATTCAATTTATGATTCATGATTCATTTCATAATTCATGATTCATGATTCAATTCATGATTCATGATTCAATTCATGGTTCATGATTCATGATTCAATTTATGATTCATGATTCATTTCATAATTCATGATTCATGATTCAATTCATGATTCAATTCATGATTCATGATTCAATTCATGATTCATCATTCATGATTCTATTCATGATTCATAATTCATGATACAATTCATGATTCATAATTCATGATACAATTCATGATTTGTGATTCATGATTCAATTCATGATTCTTGATTCGATTCATGATTAATAATATGATTCATGATTTGAATCATGATTAATGATTCAATTCATGATTCAATTCATGATTCATGATTCAATTCATCATTCATTATTCTATTCATGATTAATGATTCAAGATTCATTATTCAATTCATGACTTATGATTCATGATTCGACTCATGATTCATGGTTCATGATTAATGATTCAATTCATGATTCGATTCATGATTCAATTCACGATTCATGATTCAAATCATGATTCATGATTCATGATTCAATTCATGATTTATGATTCGATTAATGATTCATGATTCAATTTATGATTCATGATTCGACTAATGATTCATGATTCAATTTATGATTCATGATTCATGATTCGACTAATGATTCATGATTCAATTTATGATTCATGATTCATGATTCGACTTATGATTCATGATTCAATTTATGATTCTTGATTCATGATTCGACTTATGATTCATGATTCAATTCATGATTCATGATTCATGATTCAATTCATGATTAATGATTTAATTCATGATTAATGATTCATTTTATAATTCATGATTCATGATTCATGATTCAATTCATGATTCAATTAATGATTCATGATTCATGATTCAATTCATGATTCATGATTCGATTAATGATTCATGATTCAATTCATGATTCAATTCATGATTCATGATTCATGTATTGATTCATAATTTATGATTCAATTCATGATTCATGATTCATGATTTATTATTCAATTCATGATTCATGATTCAAATCATGACTCAATTCATTATTCATGATTCGATTCATGATTCAATTCATGCTTCATGATTCATGATTCAATTCATGATTCATTATTCTATTCATGATTCAATTCATGATTCATGATTCGATTCATGATTCAAGATTCATGATTCAATTCATGATTTATGATTAAATTCATGATTCATGATTCAATTCATGATTCA
Source organism: Mixophyes fleayi (assembly GCF_038048845.1). Classification (NCBI taxonomy): domain Eukaryota; kingdom Metazoa; phylum Chordata; class Amphibia; order Anura; family Limnodynastidae; genus Mixophyes; species Mixophyes fleayi. Next base: position 107,709 of record NW_027445973.1, read on the forward strand.
TGGTTCATGATTCATGATTTAATTCATGATTTATGATTCAATTCATGATTCAATTCATGATTCATGATTCATGTATTGATTCATAATTTATGATTCAATTCATGATTCATGATTCATGTATTGATTCATGATTTATTAATCAATTCATGATTCATGAATCAAATCATGATTCCATTCATTATTCATGATTCGATTCGTGACTCAAGATTCAATTCATGATTCCTGATTCATTCATAATTCATGATTCATGATTCAATTCATGATTCATAATTCAATTCAGGATTTGTGATGCATGATTCAATTCATGATTCTTGATTCGATTCATGATTCATAATATGATTCATGATTCGATTCATGATTCATAATATGATTCATGATTCGAATCATGATTCATGATTCAATTCATGATTCATGATTCAATTCATGATTCATTATTCTATTCATGATTCATGATTCAATTCATGATTCGGTTCATGATTCAAGATTCATGATTCAATTCATGACTTATGATTCATGATTCGACTCATGATTCATGATTAAATTCATGATTCATGATTCAATTCATGATTCATGGTTCATGATTCATGATTTAATTCATGATTTATGATTCAATTCACGATTCAATTCATGATTCATGATTCATAATTCATGATTCATGATTCATGATTCAATTCATGATTCATGATTCGATTAATGATTCATGATTCAATTTATGATTCATGATTCATGATTCGACTAATGATTCATGAATCAATTTATGATTCATGATTCATGATTCATGATTCAATTCATCATTCATGATTCATGATTCATGATTCAATTCATGATTCATGATTTGATTCATGATTCATGATTCATGATTTAATTCATGATTCATTTCATAAATCATGATTCATTATTCATGATTCATGATTCAATTCATGATTCATGATTCAATTCATGATTCATGATTCATGATTCAATTCATGATTCATGATTCATTTCATAAATCATGATTCATGATTCGACTAATGATTCATGATTCAATTTATGATTCATGATTCATGATTCGACTAATGATTCATGATTCAATTCATGATTCATGATTCATGATTCATTTCATAATTCATGATTCATGATTCATTTCATAATTCATGATTCATGATTCATGATTCAATTCATGATTCCTGATTCGATTGATGATTCAATTCATGATTCATGATTCAAGTATTGATTTATAATTTATGATTCAATTCATTATTCATGATTTATGATTCAATTCATTATTCATGATTCGATTTGTGGCTCAAGATTCAATTCATGATTCATGATTCATTCATAATTCATGATTCATGATTGAATTCATGATTCATGATTCAATTCATGATTCATGATTCATGATTCAATTCATGATTCATGATTCATGATTCAATTCATGATTTGTGATTCATGATTCAATTCATGATTCAATTCATGATTCATGATACAATTCATGATTCATGATTCAATTCATGATTTGTTATTCATGATTCAATTCATGATTCATGATTCATAATTCAATTCATGATTCGATTCATAATTCATGATTCAATTTATGATTCATGATTCGACTAATGATTCATGATTCAATTCATAATTCATGATTCAATTCATGATTCATGATTCAATTCATGATTCATGATTCAATTCATAATTCATTATTCATGATTCACATCATGATTCATGATTCAATTAATGATTCATGATTCATGATTCAATTCATGATTCAATTCATGATTCATGATTCAATTCATGATTCGATTAATGATTCATGATTCATGTATTGATTCATAATTTATGATTCAATTCATGATTCATGATTCATGATTTATGATTCAATTCATGATTCATGATTCAAATCATGATTCAATTCATTATTCATGATTCGATTTGTGGCTTAAGATTCAATTCATGATTGATTCATGATTCAATTCATTATTCATGATTCATGATTCATGATTCAATTCATGATTCATGATTCATGATTCAATTCATGATTTGTGATTCATGATTCAATTCATCATTCATTATTCTATTCATGATTCATGATTCGATTCATGATTCAAGATTCATGATTCAATTCATGATTTATGATTCATGATTCAATTCATGATTCATGATTCAATTCATGATTCATGATTGAATTCATGATTCATGGTTCATGATTCATGGTTCATGATTCATGGTTCATGATTCATGATTCAATTCATGATTTGTAATTCATGATTCAATTCATGATTTATGATTCAATTCATGATTCATGATTCGATTAATGATTCATAATTCAATTTATGATTCATGATTCATGATTCGACTAATGATTCATGATTCAATTTATGATTCATGATTCAATTCATGATTCATGATTCATGATTCATGATTCAATTCATGATTCATGATTTGATTCATGATTCATGATTCATGATTCATGATTCAATTCATGATTCATGATTCATGATTTAATTCATGATTCATTTCATAAATCATGATTCATGATTCATGATTCAATTCATGATTCATGATTTATGATTCGACTCATGATTCATGAGTCAATTCATGATTCATGATTCAATTCATGATTCATGATTTAATTCATGATTCATGATTCATTTCATGGTTCATGATTCATGATTCAATTTATGATTCATGATTCATTTCATAATTCATGATTCATGATTCAATTCATGATTCATGATTCAATTCATGGTTCATGATTCATGATTCAATTTATGATTCATGATTCATTTCATAATTCATGATTCATGATTCAATTCATGATTCAATTCATGATTCATGATTCAATTCATGATTCATCATTCATGATTCTATTCATGATTCATAATTCATGATACAATTCATGATTCATAATTCATGATACAATTCATGATTTGTGATTCATGATTCAATTCATGATTCTTGATTCGATTCATGATTAATAATATGATTCATGATTTGAATCATGATTAATGATTCAATTCATGATTCAATTCATGATTCATGATTCAATTCATCATTCATTATTCTATTCATGATTCATGATTCAAGATTCATTATTCAATTCATGACTTATGATTCATGATTCGACTCATGATTCATGATTCAATTCATGATTCATGATTCAATTCATGATTCATGGTTCATGATTAATGATTCAATTCATGATTCGATTCATGATTCAATTCACGATTCATGATTCAAATCATGATTCATGATTCATGATTCAATTCATGATTTATGATTCGATTAATGATTCATGATTCAATTTATTATTCATGATTCATGATTCGACTAATGATTCATGATTCAATTTATGATTCATGATTCATGATTCGACTAATGATTCATGATTCAATTTATGATTCTTGATTCATGATTCGACTTATGATTCATGATTCAATTCATGATTCATGATTCATGATTCATGATTCAATTCATGATTCATGATTTAATTCATGATTAATGATTCATTTTATAATTCATGATTCATGATTCATGATTCAATTCATGATTCAATTAATGATTCATGATTCATGATTCAATTCATGATTCATGATTCGATTAATGATTCATGATTCAATTCATGATTCAATTCATGATTCATGATTCATGTATTGATTCATAATTTATGATTCAATTCATGATTCATGATTCATGATTTATTATTCAATTCATGATTCATGATTCAAATCATGACTCAATTCATTATTCATGATTCGATTCATGATTCAATTCATGCTTCATGATTCATGATTCAATTCATGATTCATTATTCTATTCATGATTCAATTCATGATTCATGATTCGATTCATGATTCAAGATTCATTATTTAATTCATGATTTATGATTAAATTCATGATTCATGATTCAATTCATGATTCATGGTTCATGATTCATGATTTAATTCATGATTTATGATTCAATTCATGATTCAATTCATGATTCATGATTCATAATTCATGATTCAATTCATGATTTGTAATTCATGATTCAATTCATGATTCATGATTCAATTCATGATTCATGATTCGATTAATGATTCATAATTCAATTTTTGATTCATGATTCATGATTCGACTAATGATTCATGATTCAATTTATGATTCATGATTCATGATTCAATTCATGATTCATGATTCATGATTCAATTCATGATTCATGATTTGATTCATGATTCATGATTCATGATTCAATTCATGATTCATGATTCATGATTTAATTCATGATTCATTTCATAAATCATGATTCATGATTCATGATTCAATTCATGATTCATGATTCAATTAATGATTCATGATTCATGATTCAATTAATGATTCATGATTCATGATTCACTTCATGATTCATGATTCATTTCATAAATCATGATTCATGATTCGACTAATGATTCATGATTCAATTTATGATTAATGATTCATGATTCGACTAATGATTCATGATTCAATTCATGATTCATGATTCATGATTCATTTCATAATTCATGATTCATGATTCATGATTCAATTCATGATTCATGATTCATGATTCAATTCATGATTCATGATTCGATTAATGATTCAATTCATGATTCATGATTCATGTATTGATTCATAATTTATGATTCATGATTCATGATTCATGATTTATGATCAAATTCATGATTCATGATTCAAATCATGATTCAATTCATTATTCATGATTCGATTTGTGACTCAAGATTCAATTCATGATTCATGATTCATTCATAATTCATGATTCATGTTTCAATTCATGATTCATGATTCATGATTCATGATTCAATTCATGATTCATGATTCATGATTCAATTCATGATTCATGATTCAATTCATGATTTGTGATTCATGATTCAATTCATGATTCTCGATTCGATTCATGATTCATAATATGATTCATGATTCATGATTCAATTCATGATTCAATTCATGATTTATGATTCAATTCATCATTCATTATTCTATTCATGATTCATGATTCAATTCATGATTCATGATTTGATTCATGATTCAAGATTCATGATTCAATTCATGATTTATGATTTATGATTCGACTCATGATTCATAATTCAATTCATGATTCATGATTCAATTCATGATTCATGGTTCATGATTCATGATTCAATTCATGATTCATGATTCAATTCATGATTCATGATAGAATTCATGATTCATGATTCAATTTATGATTTGTGATTCATGATTCAATTCATGATTCATGATTCATGATTCAATTCATGATTCATGATTTGATTATTGATTCATGATTTAATTTATGATTCAATTCATGATTCATGATTCATGATTCAATTAATGATTCATGATTTGATTCATGATTCAAGATTCATGATTCAATTCATGATTTATGATTCATGTTTCAATTCATGATTCAATTTATGATTCATGATTCATGAATCGACTAATGATTCATGATTCATGATTCATGATTCAATTCATGATTCATGATTCATGTATTGATTCATAATTTATGATTCAATTCATGATTCATGATTCATGATTTATGATTCAATTCATGATTCATGATTCAAATCATGATTCAATTCATTCATGATTCGATTCGTGACTCAAGATTCAATTCATGATTCATGATTCATGACTCAAGATTCAATTCATGATTCATGATTCAATTCATGATTTGTGATTCATGATTCAATTCATGATTCTTGATTCGATTCATGATTCATAATATGATTCATGAGTCGAATCATGATTCATGATTTATGATTCATTCATAATTCATGATTCATAATTCAATTCATGATTTGTGATTCATGATTCAATTCATGATTCTTGATTCGATTCATGATTCATAATATGATTCATGATTCGAATCATGATTCGAATCATGATTCATGATTCAATTGATGATTCATGATTCATGATTCAATTCATAATTCATTATTCTATTCATGATTCATGATAAAATTTATGATTCATGATTCGATTCATGATTCAAGATTCATGATTCAATTCATGATTTATGATTCAATTCATGATTCAATTCATGATTCATGATTCATGATTCAATACATGATTTGTGATTCATGATTCATGATTCATGATTCATGATTCAATTTATGATTCATGATTCGACTAATGATTCATGATTCAATTCATGATTCATGATTCATGATTCAATTCATGATTCATGATTCATGATTTAATTCATGATTCATGATTCATTTCATAAATCATGATTCATGATTCATTTCATAAATCATGATTCATGATTCATGATTCAATTCATGATTCATGATTCAATTCATGATTCATGATTCGATTAATGATTCATGATTCATGATTCAATTTATGATTCATGATTCAATTTATGATTCATGATTCAATTTATGATTCATGATTCATGATTCGACTAATGATTCATGATTCAATTTATGATTCATGATTCATGATTCGACTAATGATTCATGTTTCAATTCATTAATCATGATTCATGATTAATGATTGAATTCATGATTCATGATTTAATTCGTGATTCATGATTCAATTCATGATTCATGATTCAATTCATGATTCATGATTCAATTAATGATTCATGATTCATAATTCATGATTCAATTCATGATTCATGATTCTATTAATGATTCATGATTCAATTCATAATTCATGTATTGATTAATAATTTATGATTCAATTCATGATTCATGATTTATGATTCAATTCATGATTTATGATTCAATTCATGATTCATGATTCAATTCATGATTCAATTCATGATTCATGATTCAAATCATGATTCAATTCATTATTCATGTTTCGATTCGTGACTCAAGATTCAATTCATGATTCATTCTTAATTCATGATTCATATTTCAATTCATGATTCATGATTCAATTCATGATTCATGATTCATGATTCAATTCATGATTTGTGATTCATGATTCAATTCATGATTCTTGATTCGATTCATGATTCCTAATATGATTCATGATTCAATTCATGATTCAATTCATGATTCATGATTCAATTTATGATTCATGATTCAATTCATGATTCATGATTCAATTCATGATTCATGATTCGACTAATGATTCGACTAATGATTCATGATTCAATTTATGATTCATGAATTATGATTCATGATTCGACTCATGATTCATGATTAAATTCATGATTCATGATTCAATTCATGATTCATGATTCAATTCATGATTCATGATTCAATTAATGATTCATGATTCAATTTATGATTCATGATTCATGATTCGACTAATGATTCGACTAATGATTCATGATTCAATTTATGATTCATGAATTATGATTCATGATTCAATTCATGATTCTTGATTCATGATTCATGATTTAATTCATAATTCATGATTCAATTCATGATTTGTGATTCATGATTCAATTCATGATTCATGATTCATGAATCAATTTATGATTCATGATTCGATTAATGATTCATGATTCAATTTATGATTCATGATTCGACTAATGATTCGACTAATGATTCATGATTCAATTTATGATTCATGATTCATGATTCAATTCATGATTCATGATTCAATTCATGATTCATGATTTGATTCATGATTCATGATTCAATTCATGATTCATGATTCATGATTCAATTCATGATTCATGATTCAATTTGTGACTCAAGATTCAATTCATGATTCATGATTCATTCATAATTCATGATTCATGATTCAATTCATGATTCATGATTCGATTCATGATTCATGATTCATGATTCAATTCATGATTCATAATTCAATTCATGATTCATGATTCATGATTCAATTCATGATTCATGCTTCAATTCATGATTTATGATTCAATTCATGATTCATGATTCAATTAATGATTCATGATTCATGATTCAATTCATGATTCATGATTAATTTCATAATTCATGATTCGATTAATGATTCAATTCATGATTCATGATTCATTCATAATTCATGATTCATGATTCAATTCATGATTCATGATTCAATTCATGATTTATGATTCATGATTCATGATTCAATTCATGATTCATGATTCATAATTCAATTAATGATTCATGATTCATGATTCAATTCATGATTCATGATTCATGATTCAATTCATGATTTGTGATTCATGATTCAATTCATGATTCTTGATTCGATTCATGATTCATAATATGATTCATGATTCATGATTCAATTCATGATTCAATTCATGATTCATGATTCATGATTCATGATTCATGATTCAATTCATTATTCATGATTCAATTTGTGACTCAAGATTCAATTCATGATTCATGATTCATGATTCAATTCATGATTCATGATTCAATTCATGATTCATGATTCAATTCATGATTCATGATTCAATTCATGATTCAATTCATGATTCATGATTCAATTCATGATTCATGGTTCATGATTCATGGTTCATGATTCATGAATCAATTCATGATTCGTGATTCATGATTCAATTCATGATTTCTGATTCATGATTCAATTCATGATTCTTGATTCGATTCATGATTCCTAATATGATTCATGATTCAATTCATGATTCATGATTCATGATTCATGATTCAATTCATGATTCTATTCATGATTCATGATTCAATTCATGATTCATGATTCGATTCATGATTCAAGATTCATGGTACATGATTCATGACTTATGATTTATGATTCGACTCATGATTCATGATTAAATTCATGATTCATTATTCAATTCATGATTCATGATTCATGATTCAATTCATGATTCATGATTCATGATTCAATTCATGATTCATGATTCATGATTCAATTCATGATTCATGATTCAATTCATGATTCATGATTCGATTAATGATTCATGATTCAATTTATGATTCATGATTCATGATTCTACTAATGATTCATGATTCAATTTATGATTCATGATTCATGATTCATGATTCATGATTCATGATTTATGATTCATGATTCATGATTTGATTCATGATTCATGATTCATGATTCAATTCATGATTCATGATTCATGATTTAATTCATGATTCATGATTCAATTAATGATTCATGATTCAATTCATGATTCATGATTCATTTCATGAATCATGATTCATTATTCGACTAATGATTCATGATTCAATTTATGATTCATGATTCATGATTCGACTAATGATTCATGATTCAATTCATGATTCATGATTCATTTCATATTTCATGATTCATGATTCATGATTCAATTCATGATTCATGATTCATGATTCAATTCATGATTCATGATTCGATTAATGATTCAATTCATGATTCATGTATTGATTCATAATTTATGATTCAATTCATGATTCATGATTCATGATTTATGATTCAATTCATGATTCATGATTCAAATCATGATTCAATTCATGATTCATGATTCAATTCATGATTCATGATTCGATTAATGATTCATGATTCATGATTCAATTTATGATTCATGATTCAATTTATGATTCATGATTCAATTTATGATTCATGATTCATGATTCGACTAATGATTCATGATTCAATTTATGATTCATGATTCATGATTCGACTAATGATTCATGTTTCAATTCATTAATCATGATTCATGATTAATGATTGAATTCATGATTCATGATTTAATTCGTGATTCATGATTCAATTCATGATTCATGATTCAATTCATGATTCATGATTCAATTAATGATTCATGATTCATAATTCATGATTCAATTCATGATTCATGATTCTATTAATGATTCATGATTCAATTCATAATTCATGTATTGATTAATAATTTATGATTCAATTCATGATTCATGATTTATGATTCAATTCATGATTTATGATTCAATTCATGATTCATGATTCAATTCATGATTCATGATTCAATTCATGATTCATGATTCAAATCATGATTCAATTCATTATTCATGTTTCGATTCGTGACTCAAGATTCAATTCATGATTCATTCTTAATTCATGATTCATATTTCAATTCATGATTCATGATTCAATTCATGATTCATGATTCATGATTCAATTCATGATTTGTGATTCATGATTCAATTCATGATTCTTGATTCGATTCATGATTCCTAATATGATTCATGATTCAATTCATGATTCAATTCATGATTCATGATTCAATTTATGATTCATGATTCAATTCATGATTCATGATTCAATTCATGATTCATGATTCGACTAATGATTCGACTAATGATTCATGATTCAATTTATGATTCATGAATTATGATTCATGATTCGACTCATGATTCATGATTAAATTCATGATTCATGATTCAATTCATGATTCATGATTCAATTCATGATTCATGATTCAATTAATGATTCATGATTCAATTTATGATTCATGATTCATGATTCGACTAATGATTCGACTAATGATTCATGATTCAATTTATGATTCATGAATTATGATTCAATTCATGATTCATGATTCGATTCATGATTCATGATTCATGATTCAATTCATGATTCATAATTCAATTCATGATTCATGATTCATGATTCAATTCATGATTCATGCTTCAATTCATGATTTATGATTCAATTCATGATTCATGATTCAATTAATGATTCATGATTCATGATTCAATTCATGATTCATGATTAATTTCATAATTCATGATTCGATTAATGATTCAATTCATGATTCATGATTCATTCATAATTCATGATTCATGATTCAATTCATGATTCATGATTCAATTCATGATTTATGATTCATGATTCATGATTCAATTCATGATTCATGATTCATAATTCAATTAATGATTCATGATTCATAATTCAATTAATGATTCATGATTCATGATTCAATTCATGATTCATGATTCATGATTCAATTCATGATTCATGATTCATGATTCAATTCATGATTTGTGATTCATGATTCAATTCATGATTCTTGATTCGATTCATGATTCATAATATGATTCATGATTCATGATTCAATTCATGATTCAATTCATGATTCATGATTCATGATTCATGATTCATGATTCAATTCATTATTCATGATTCAATTTGTGACTCAAGATTCAATTCATGATTCATGATTCATGATTCAATTCATGATTCATGATTCAATTCATGATTCATGATTCAATTCATGATTCATGATTCAATTCATGATTCAATTCATGATTCATGATTCAATTCATGATTCATGGTTCATGATTCATGGTTCATGATTCATGAATCAATTCATGATTCGTGATTCATGATTCAATTCATGATTTCTGATTCATGATTCAATTCATGATTCTTGATTCGATTCATGATTCCTAATATGATTCATGATTCAATTCATGATTCATGATTCATGATTCAATTCATGATTCTATTCATGATTCATGATTCAATTCATGATTCATGATTCGATTCATGATTCAAGATTCATGGTACATGATTCATGACTTATGATTTATGATTCGACTCATGATTCATGATTAAATTCATGATTCATTATTCAATTCATGATTCATGATTCATGATTCAATTCATGATTCATGATTCATGATTCAATTCATGATTCATGATTCATGATTCAATTCATGATTCATGATTCAATTCATGATTCATGATTCGATTAATGATTCATGATTCAATTTATGATTCATGATTCATGATTCTACTAATGATTCATGATTCAATTTATGATTCATGATTCATGATTCAATTCATGATTCATGATTTATGATTCATGATTCATGATTTGATTCATGATTCATGATTCATGATTCAATTCATGATTCATGATTCATGATTTAATTCATGATTCATGATTCAATTAATGATTCATGATTCAATTCATGATTCATGATTCATTTCATGAATCATGATTCATTATTCGACTAATGATTCATGATTCAATTTATGATTCATGATTCATGATTCGACTAATGATTCATGATTCAATTCATGATTCATGATTCATTTCATATTTCATGATTCATGATTCATGATTCAATTCATGATTCATGATTCATGATTCAATTCATGATTCATGATTCGATTAATGATTCAATTCATGATTCATGTATTGATTCATAATTTATGATTCAATTCATGATTCATGATTCATGATTTATGATTCAATTCATGATTCATGATTCAAATCATGATTCAATTCATTATTCATGATTCGATTTGTGACTCAAGATTCAATTCATGATTCATGATTCATTCATAATTCATGATTCATGATTCAATTCATGATTCAATTCATGATTCATGATTCATGATTCATGATTCAATTCATGATTCATGATTCAATTCATGATTCATGATTCATGATTCAATTCATGATTCATGAATCAATTCATGATTCATGATTCATGAATCAATTCATGATTCATGATTCATGATTCAATTCATGATTCATGATTCAATTAATGATTCTTGATTCATGATTCAATTCATGATTCATGATTCATTTCATAAATCATGATTCATGATTCGACTAATGATTCATGATTCAATTTATGATTCATGATTCATGATTCATTTCATAATTCATGATTCATTTCATAATTCATGATTCATGATTCATGATTCATGATTCATGATTCATGATTCAATTCATGATTCATGATTCATGATTCATTTCATGATTCATGATTCAATTCATGATTCATGATTCATGATTCAATTCATGATTCATGATTCGATTAATGATTCAATTCATGATTCATGATTCATGTATTGATTCATAATTTATGATTCAATTCATGATTCATGATTCATGATTTATGATTCAATTCATGATTCATGATTCAAATCATGATTCAATTCATTATTCATGATTCGATTTGTGACTCAAGATTCAATTCATGATTCATGATTCATTCATAATTCATGATTCATGATTCAATTCATGATTCATGATTCAATTCATGATTCATGATTCATGATTCAATTCATGATTCATGATTCATGATTCAATTCATGATTCATGATTAATGATTCAATTCATGATTCATGATTCAATTCATGATTTGTGATTCATGATTCAATTCATGATTCTTGATTCGATTCATGATTCAAAATATGATTCATGATTCAATTCATGATTCAATTCATGATTCATGACTCAATTCATCATTCATTATTCTATTCATGATTCATGATTCAATTCACGATTCATGATTTGATTCATGATTCAAGATTCATGATTCAATTCATGATTTATGATTCATGATTCGACTCATGATTCATGATTCAATTCATGATTTATGATTCATGATTCGACTCATGATTCATAATTCAATTCATGATTCATGATTCATGATTAAATTCATGATTCATGGTTCATGATTCATGGTTCATGATTCAATTCATGATTCATGATTCAATTCATGATTCAATTCATGATTCATGATACAATTCATGATTCATGATTCAATTCATGATTTGTAATTCATGATTCAATACATGAATCATGATTCATGATTCAATTCATGATTCATGATTCGATTAATGATTCAGGATTCGATTAATGATTCAGGATTCAATTTATGATTCGATTCATGATTCATGATTCAATTCATGATTCAATTCATAATTCATGATTTGATTCATGATTCAAGATTCATGATTCATAATATGATTCATGATTCAATTCATGATTCAATTCATGATTCATGATTCATGATTCAATTCATGATTCATTATTCTATTCATGATTCATGATTCAATTCATGATTCAAGATTCATGATTCAATTCATGATTCATGATTCGACTCATGATTCATGATTAAATTCATGAATTATGATTCAATTCATTATTCATGGTTCATGATTCATGATTTAATTCATGATTTATGATTCAATTCATGATTCAATTCATGATTCATGATTCATAATTCATGATTCAATTCATGATTTGTGATTCATGATTCAATTCATGATTCATGATTCAATTCATGATTCATGATTCGATTAATGATTCATGATTCAATTTATGATTCATAATTCGACTAATGATTCGACTAATGATTCATGATTCAATTTATGATTCATGATTCATGATTCAATTCATGATTCATGATTCAATTCATGATTCATGATTCATGATTCAATTCATGATTCATGATTCGATTAATGATTCATGATTCAATTTATGATTCATGATTCGACTAATGATTCGACTAATGATTCATGATTCAATTTATGATTCATGATTCATGATTCATGATTCAATTCATGATTCATGATTCAATTCATGATTCATGATTCATGATTCATCTCATGATTCATGATTCGATTAATGATTCATGATTCAATTTATGATTCATGATTCGACTAATGATTCGACTAATGATTCATGATTCAATTTATGATTCATGATTCATGATTCAATTCATGATTCATGATTTGATTCATGATTCATGATTCATGATTCAATTCATGATTCATGATTCATGATTCAATTCATGATTCATGATTCATGATTCAATTCATGATTCATGATTCAGTTCATGATTCATGCTTCAATTCATGATTTGTGATTTATGATTCAATTCATGATTCATGATTCAATTAATGATTCATGATTCATGATTCAATTCATGATTCATGATTCATGATTCATTTCATAATTCATGATTCGATTAATGATTCAATTCATGATTCATGATTCATTCATAATTCATGATTCATGATTCAATTCATGATTCATGATTCAATTCATGATTCATGATTCTTTTCATGAATCATGTTTCATAATTCAATTCATGAATCATGATTCATGATTCAATTCATGATTCATGATTCATGATTCAATTCATGATTTGTGATTCATGATTCAATTCATGATTCTTGATTCGATTCATGATTCATAATATGATTCATAATTCATGATTCAATTCATGATTCAATTCATGATTCATGATTCATGATTCAAATCATGATTCAATTCATTATTCATGATTCGATTTGTGACTCAAGATTCAATTCATGATTCATGATTCAATTTGTGACTCAAGATTCAATTCATGATTCATGATTCATTTATAATTCATGATTCATGATTCATGATTCATGATTCAATTCATGATTCATGATTCATGATTCATGATTCAATTCATGATTCATGATTCATGATTCATGATTCAATTCATGATTCATGATTCAATTCATGATTCATGATTCATGATTCAATTCATGATTTGTGATTCATGATTCGATTCATGATTCTTGATTCGATTCATGATTCATAATATGATTCATGATTCATGATCCAATTCATGATTCAATTCATGATTCATGATTCATGATTCAATTCATCATTCATTATTCTATTCATTATTCATGATTCAATTAATGATTCATGATTTGATTCATGATTCAAGATTCATGGTACATGATTCATGACTTATGATTCATGATTCGACTCATGATTCATGATTAAATTCATGATTCATGATTAAATTCATGATTCATGATTAAATTCATGATTCATGATTCAATTCATGATTCAATTCATGATTCATGATTCATGATTCAATTCATGATTCAATTCATGATTCATGATTCAATTCATGATTCATGATTTATGATTCATGATTCAATTCATGATTCATGATTTGATTCATGATTCATGATTCATGATTCAATTCATGATTCATGATTCATGATTTAATTCATGATTCATGATTCAATTAATGATTCATGATTCATGATTCAATTCATGAATCATGTTTCATAATTCAATTCATGATTCATGATTCATGATTCAATTCATGATTCATGATTCATGATTCAATTCATGATTCGTGATTCATGATTTAATTCATGATTCTTGATTCGATTCATGATTCATAATATGATTCATGATTCATGATTCAATTCATGATTCAATTCATGATTCATGATTCATGATTCAAATCATGATTCAATTCATTATTCATGATTCGATTTGTGACTCAAGATTCAATTCATGATTCATGATTCAATTTGTGACTCAAGATTCAATTCATGATTCATGATTCATTTATAATTCATGATTCATGATTCATGATTCATGATTCAATTCATGATTCATGATTCATGATTCAATTCATAATTCATGATTCATGATTCATGATTCAATTCATGATTCATGATTCAATTCATGATTCATGATTCATGATTCAATTCATGATTTGTGATTCATGATTCAATTCATGATTCTTGATTCGATTCATGATTCATAATATGATTCATGATTCATGATCCAATTCATGATTCAATTCATGATTCATGATTCATGATTCAATTCATCATTCATTATTCTATTCATTATTCATGATTCAATTAATGATTCATGATTTGATTCATGATTCAAGATTCATGATTCAGTTCATGATTTATGATTCATGATTCGACTCATGATTCATGATTCAATTCATGATTCATGATTCAATTCATGATTCATGATTCAATTCATGATTCAATTCATGATTCAATTCATGATTCATGATTCAATTCATGATTCATGATTCATGATTCAATTCATGATTCGTGATTCATGATTCAATTCATGATTCTTGATTTGATTCATGATTCCTAATATGATTCATGATTCAATTCATGATTCAATTCATGATTCATTATTCTATTCATGATTCATGATTCAATTCATGATTCATGATTCGATTCATGATTCAAGATTCATGGTACATGATTCATGACTTATGATTCATGATTCGACTCATGATTCATGATTAAATTCATGATTCATGATTAAATTCATGATTCATGATTCAATTCATGATTCATGATTCAATTCATGATTCATGATTCATGATTCAATTCATGATTCATGATTCAATTCATGATTCATGATTTATGATTCATGATTCAATTCATGATTCATGATTTGATTCATGATTCATGATTCATGATTCAATTCATGATTCATGATTCATGATTTAATTCATGATTCATGATTCAATTAATGATTCATGATTCATGATTCAATTCATGATTCATGATTCATTTCATGAATCATGATTCATTATTCGACTAATGATTCATGATTCAATTTATGATTCATGATTCATGATTCGACTAATGATTCATGATTCAATTCATGATTCATGATTCATTTCATATTTCATGATTCATGATTCAATTCAATTCATGATTCATGATTCAATTCATGATTCATGATTCAATTCATGAATCATGTTTCATAATTCAATTCATGATTCATGATTCATGATTCAATTCATGATTCATGATTCATGATTCAATTCATGATTTGTGATTCATGATTCAATTCATGATTCTTGATTCGATTCATGATTCATAATATGATTCATGATTCATGATTCAATTCATGATTCATGATTCATGATTCAAATCATGATTCAATTCATTATTCATGATTCGATTTGTGACTCAAGATTCAATTCATGATTCATGATTCAATTTGTGACTCAAAATTCAATTCATGATTCATGATTCATTTATAATTCATGATTCATGATTCATGATTCATGATTCAATTCATGATTCATGATTCATGATTCATGATTCATGATTCAATTCATGATTCATGATTAAATTCATGATTCATGATTCATGATTCAATTCATGATTTGTGATTCATGATTCAATTCATGATTCTTGATTCGATTCATGATTCATAATATGATTCATGATTCATGATCCAATTCATGATTCAATTCATGATTCATGATTCATGATTCAATTCATCATTCATTATTCTATTCATTATTCATAATTCAATTAATGATTCATGATTTGATTCATGATTCATGATTCATTTCATGAATCATGATTCATTATTCGACTAATGATTCATGATTCAATTTATGATTCATGATTCATGATTCGACTAATGATTCATGATTCAATTCATGATTCATGATTCATTTCATATTTCATGATTCATGATTCAATTCAATTCATGATTCATGATTCAATTCATGATTCATGATTCAATTCATGAATCATGTTTCATAATTCAATTCATGATTCATGATTCATGATTCAATTCATGATTCATGATTCATGATTCAATTCATGATTTGTGATTCATGATTCAATTCATGATTCTTGATTCGATTCATGATTCATAATATGATTCATGATTCATGATTCAATTCATGATTCATGATTCATGATTCAAATCATGATTCAATTCATTATTCATGATTCGATTTGTGACTCAAGATTCAATTCATGATTCATGATTCAATTTGTGACTCAAAATTCAATTCATGATTCATGATTCATTTATAATTCATGATTCATGATTCATGATTCAATTCATGATTCATGATTCAATTCATGATTCATGATTCATGATTCAATTCATGATTTGTGATTCATGATTCAATTCATGATTCTTGATTCGATTCATGATTCATAATATGATTCATGATTCATGATCCAATTCATGATTCAATTCATGATTCATGATTCATGATTCAATTCATCATTCATTATTCTATTCATTATTCATAATTCAATTAATGATTCATGATTTGATTCATGATTCAAGATTCATGATTCAGTTCATGATTTATGATTCATGATTCGACTCATGATTCATGATTCAATTCATGATTCATGATTCAATTCATGATTCATGATTCATGATTCATGATTTAATTCATGATTCAATTCATGATTCATGATTCAATTCATGATTCATGATTCATGATTCAATTCATGATTCATGATTCATGATTCAATTCATGATTCTTGATTCGATTCATGATTCCTAATATGATTCATGATTCAATTCATGATTCAATTCATGATTCATTATTCTATTCATGATTCATGATTCAATTCATGATTCATGATTCGATTCATGATTCAAGATTCATGGTACATGATTCATGACTTATGATTCATGATTCGACTCATGATTCATGATTAAATTCATGATTCATGATTAAATTCATGATTCATGATTAAATTCATGATTCATGATTCAATTCATGATTCATGATTCAATTCATGATTCATGATTCATGATTCAATTCATGATTCAATTCATGATTCATGATTCAATTCATGATTCATGATTTATGATTCATGATTCAATTCATGATTCATGATTTGATTCATGATTCATGATTCATGATTCAATTCATGATTCATGATTCATGATTTAATTCATGATTCATGATTCAATTAATGATTCAATTCATGATTCATGATTCAATTCATGATTCATGATTCATTTCATGAATCATGATTCATGATTCATTTCATGAATCATGATTCATTATTCGACTAATGATTCATGATTCAATTTATGATTCATGATTCATGATTCGACTAATGATTCATGATTCAATTCATGATTCATGATTCATGATTCATTCATGATTCATGATTCATGATTCAATTCATGATTCATGATTCGATTAATGATTCAATTCATGATTCATGATTCATGTATTGATTCATAATTTATGATTCAATTCATGATTCATGATTTATGATTCAATTCATGATTCATGATTCAAATCATGATTCAATTCATTATTCATGATTCGATTTGTGACTCAAGATTCAATTCATGATTCATGATTCATTCATAATTCATGATTCATGATTCAATTCATGATTCATGATTCATGATTCAATTCATGATTCATGATTCAATTCATGATTCATGATTCAATTCATGATTCATGATTCAATTCATGATTTGTGATTCATGATTCAATTCATGATTCTTGATTCGATTCATGATTCATAATATGATTCATGATTCATGATTCAATTCATGATTCAATTCATGATTCATGATTCAATTCATGATTCATGACTCAATTCATGATTCATTATTCTATTCATGATTCATGATTCAATTCATGATTCATGATTTGATTCATGATTCAAGATTCATGATTCAATTCATAAATTTATGATTCATGATTCGACTCTTGATTCATAATTCAATTCATGATTCATGATTCATGATTCAATTCATGATTCATGGTTCATGATTCAATTCATGATTCATGATTCAATTCATGATTCAATTCATGATTCATGATACAATTCATGATTCATGATTCAATTCATGATTTCTGATTCATGATTCAATTCATGATTCATGATTCAATTCATGATTCATGATTCGATTAATGATTCAGGATTCAATTTATGATTCAATTCATGATTCATGATTCATGATTAAATTCATGATTCATGATTAAATTCATGATTCATGATTAAATTCATGATTCATGATTCAATTCATGATTCATGATTCAATTCATGATTCATGATTCATGATTCAATTCATGATTCAATTCATGATTTATGATTCAATTCATGATTCATGATTTATGATTCATGATTCAATTCATGATTCATGATTTGATTCATGATTCATGATTCATGATTCAATTCATGATTCATGATTTAATTCATGATTCATGATTCAATTAATGATTCATGATTCATGATTCAATTCATGATTCA